>NC_049202.1:58112440-58409940 GCF_013347855.1 Anguilla anguilla | reverse complement strand
TGCAGGTAGGCTAACTGGAAACTATAAATTGCCCGTAGGTGTGAGCGTGTGAGTGAATGGTGTGTGAGCCCTATGATAGACTGGCAGCCACACACACACACACACTCACACAGGGGAACCAGGATGGAACTAAATGTCAGAGCAATTAGTCCCTTTCTGATATATAAACTGACTGGCTAAGGATTAAGAAGCAGGAAAGAGCAGAGAGAGAAGAAGGGAGGGCAGAAGTCAGAAAGGAGGGAGGAAAGAGTGAGAGAGAGAGAGAACAGTAAGAGAGGAGTTAAAAGGAGAGGTTGTGTGTGTGTGAGACAGAAAGAGAGTAAGGTGGTTCAGTGGTTTAGTGGTTATGCAGTATTTTAGTGGTGGCAGAGAAGGCCAGTTCTCTCTCCTGTATTTTTAATAATTCAACAAATCTGCCTGAATCAGCCCCACTGAGCCTTCCACTCCACTACTGCATATATACACCTCTACACACACACTGTGCACACACACACACACACACACACACACACACACATACACTCTCTTTCTCTCTCTCCCTCTCTCTCTCTGCAGAGAGATTCACAGTTTGGGAACAAAGGTTTAATGGAAAGAAAGGAGGAACTAATTGCAATTAGACACAAGAAGGTGAGTGTGCGGAGTGAAGGGGCGGAGTGACTCATCACAGAAAGAGAAGAGTTAATGAGAAACAGCACGTGAGGAAGGGGTTAATTATACCTAGGAAGCAGCAGGCAACAGCAGGGTTTGTGGTGGCCGTTGTACGCACAGACGCCCGACATCTGCTCATTAGCTGGGGCTCCTGCGCTCCTCCCTAGCTTCCCTCTCTTCAAAGAGTTCCAACCCTGACCTCCCCAAAATTACCACATGAAACAGGGCGCAGGTTTTTCAGGTTCCAAAAAACGCAAGCCCTCCATCACAGTTCCCCTGTCCCTTCCCCATCCTCCACCCCCTCCCCCGCTTCTTTTGATTCTAATCAAGCCCCCTGGCCTCATATTTTAATTACCTCCTCACCATGATTCTAATTAATTAATCCGTCTCTGATTTCAGTGAATTCCATGATTGACAAATGCACAATATTTTATCAACACCACCCCAAATCTTCAATTGGCCTAATGCAGGGGGTTTCCATGCCATGTTTAATAGTTGCACATCAAGTCTGTCAGCGGACGCCCTGTTGAATCCATAACAGATCCAAAGTTAAAAGCAGGACTGATCTACCTGTTGATTAAAACGTGATTACACTTTATTATGAGTATGTCGTCGCCTTCAGCCATACAAAGCAGACAGACCGGTCAAGTTCCAGCTCAGTCAGGCTCAGGCAACACAAGTCTGGTAGCGGAGAAAGGGCTGCACCAAACGGCTTGACTGATGAAGCAGGAACGGGTGGTGGACCAAGTGAGCTGGACACATAGATGCAATTTCTCAACCGTACAATTGAAATGTTCAGGAAAGGAAAACAAAATCAAATCTTGGTTTTCTTCTTCTTCTTCTTCTTCTTCTTCTTCTTGTGTTTTTTCTTCTTCTTCTTTTTTAAGATTTAATTGGTCTCCTACCAATAACCTATTGACACTACAAAATAACCATTTGATAAATAAGCACATATATATATATATAAACTGTATATACATTTATAAAGGTCTTCTTCGGCGGGCATTGGGGCGGGGCATTTTGTTGAGATCAAGTGCTAATTGTCTCCGGAATTTCCATAATGGAGCGGTGAGAAGATACCGGAAAATAAAGGCTAAGAGAGGGAATAATAATGGAGTTCGGCTGTCGCCAGGGCTTCCTCTCCTGGTCTCGTGCGTCTTCTCCTGCTGCTGCGGTTGCTGTTTCCCACAGGTAGGTGTCGGGGCTGTCCTCCAGGCCCCCCCCCCCCCCCCTTTACGCAATTTGCATTTAAATCCCACTTCCCCCTCCGTCTTGACGTGCTCCTTTTAGGCCTCGCCGTCTTTCGCTGTCATCGTCGCTACTCTCTTATCTCCCGACGGCGCAGCCCGCTGTCTGTTTTAGCGGCCGTCTGACAGGCCGCGCGCCGCTTAATGAACTGGTTCTGGTTGCCAGGAGCTCGCGGAATCGCGTTCCAGGTGGGGTCTTACCGCTTCGTCCGAGAGCGACGGGCTAAATTACGATCTCTTCAGCGGATGCTCCCTGCTCTATTAAAAGCAGACCGTGGCAAAATATCAAAATTTCCCAACCTGTTAAATTGTTACAACGCAGCGCATATACATCAGATAGACACAAATAGCCTAAGGTACTCTTTTAATGCTTAAAATATTGTTTTCAAATACTATATTAGAAATAAATAAAAACATAAATACAGCAAAAAAAATTATAGTTATAATAAGGAACACATTCAGAATGAGGGTATGAAATATGGAGATATTAATTGGTGTTAATAATAGATATAAATGGGCCCACTTCACTCCTCATTTATGGCTGATGTGTCATGACTCAAAGCACACAGACAACATTGAGTGCAGTGGTGCTTACTACCAGATACCATGAATACAAAAACACAACGTTGTGCACAAGGACATGCAAAAAGCCTGTCTGTTTGATTGACTTACTTGTCTGTATGATACTTTCACCTGTGTCTGGTTTATCATTACCAGTTTAACCCATTAAGCGATCAGTTTAACACCGAAAACCTGTCGGTCTGACGCATTTACTCCTCTATCTAGTAGCTTAACCTGTCTGACACATTATCCATCTGCGATAGCTTTACCTGTCTAGCATAGATACCATCTGTCTGACACCATTACTTGTCTGACATAGATACCCATCTGTCAGATAGCTTTACCTGTCTGACACAGATACCCATCTGTCTGATAGGTTTACCTGTCTGACACAGATACCTATTTGTCTGATAGCTTTACCTGTCTGACACAGATACCTATTTGTCTGATAGCTTTACCTGTCTGACACAGATACCCATCTGTCTGATAGCTTACCTGTCTGACACAGATACCCATCTGTCTGATAGCTTACCTGTCTGACACAGATACCCATCTGTCTGATAGCTTTACCTGTCTGACACAGATACCTATTTGTCTGATAGCTTTACCTGTCTGATACAGATACCTATTTGTCTGATATCTTTACCTGTCTGACACAGATACCCATCTGTCTGATAGCTTACCTGTCTGATACAGATACCTATTTGTCTGATAGCTTTACCTGTCTGACAGATTTAACCATCTTTAGCTTAATCTGTCTGACATGTGCATTATACACATTTTATATCTTTGCCCATCTGACACCTTATTCAGTCTGTAAATTACCTGTGCGCACTAAACGCCTTAACTGTGCCTTCCGGGTTTACAGAGAAGGTCTGAAGCGCCACTTAGACCAGGATTTTTGACATTAATATGTAGTTTTTTTTTTCTTTTATTCTCACTTTTGAAAGAGCAAAGGCAATTTTGTCTGCCACCGGAGGAGACGCTTGGCTACACTACATAATTGCTGTGTAGCAGTGGAATCAGATACGTTCCTGTTCTAATGAAGGCCCGCGGAGACTGAAAGGAGGAGGGCGAGGGAGGGAGGGAGAGAAAGAGAGAGAGAGAAAGGGAGGCAGGGATAGAGAGAGAAAGAGAAAAAAATTATACATGCCACAGTAGAGAGGCAGCATAAAATCTCTTAACACCGGTTAATTGAAATGGATTTTTCCAGAATTCATTTCTATTAGTACCACATTATTACCTGCTAATATCTCTATTGGTATTTCTATTGTTGCTATAATTAGTCAAAAAATTTCAACAAACCATTCCAATGTCCTTAAAATCAAAAACACAGGCCGAGCTAATAGGTATTGTAAAATATGCCCCATTAGAAAAGGACTTAAAAGTAGTGGAAATTGAGACGATGAGAAAGAGAGAGAAAGATAGTGTGTGTGAAGAAGAGAGAGGATGGTGTGTGTGTGAGGAAGAAAAAGGAACGTGTGTGTGTGTTTGTGGGTGTGTGTGTGTGTGCGTGGGTGTGTGTGGATGTTTGTGTGCGTGTGTGTGTGTGTGTGTGTTTGTGTTTGTGGGTATGTGGATGTTTGTATGTGGGTGTGTGCGCGTGGGTGTGTGTGTGTTATTAATTGCACTTAAGTTGGTGATAATGACTTGCTTTTCGGCATTTACCCTGACGATTCCCAGGATGAATGCGCTGATGTGTAATTATTGTGTAATTAGTGTGTGGGGTGTGAAAAACTGCCTAATGGAACTGGAGAAATCTAAATACTAAATAAATTACAGAAAAAACAGCCTAATGGGCAACTCTTTCATGATAGAGAGATTTTCTGACAAAGGGGCTTGCTATAATTTTCTCTCTCTCTATTTCTTCCTCTCCATCTCTCCTTCTCTCTCTCCCTGTCCCTGTTCATCTCTCTCTCTCTCCCTCTCCCTACCCATCTCTGTCTCTCTCCCTCTCCATCTCTCTCTCTCTCTCTTTCTCTTTCTGTGTTTCCGAGCATTAAGAACCAACAGCCACAGTGACCATCCAGAGCCAGAGACTGAGTTCTCTGGTCTAAGGCTCGGGCCTACCTTGGGTTTCAGCTGGGTTTGTCCCAATGTGTCTTCTGTCTCGACCCTCAAACCCTCTCTGCCAGTCACTGTCTATTTGTATCCAGGTCTTTTTTTTTTTTTTTTTACAGGAAGGATTTCGGATTCCTGTGAGGATTTATCCACAATAACCATTTTTGCTGTGGAGAGCCTGGTCTGTCTCCAGACTACACATGTAGTACAGTAAAGTGCCACAGGAAACAGAACATAAAATATCGCTGATGCACTGCTATTAACCTTTGTGATGCAGAGAGAAACAGCAGTGAGAGTGTTATTAATGAGCATAGGGGGTTATTAAGGGTCGTAGGTGCAGGAGGTGCGGTGTGGGTTCTTAGGGCTCCAGCAGTTTGCTGTGTTCTGTGCAGGTGACACACTCCACTGAGCTCTGATTGAGCTGCTGGAGCAGAGAGTCCAGACCTGCTCTACCTCTTCTATCTGACACTCACATGCACACACACACACACACATACACACATGTAATCAGACACACACACACACACACACACACACACACACACACACGCACACTCACACACACACATGTAATCAGACACACACACACACACACACACACACACACATGTAATCAGACACACACACACACACACACGCACACTCACATACACACATGTAATCAGACACACACACACACTCACATACACACATGTAATCAGACACACACACACACACACACTCACATACACACATGTAATCAGACACACACACACACACACACACGCACACTCACACACATGTAATCACACACACACACACACACACACACATGTAATCAGACACACACACACACACACACTCACATACACACATGTAATCAGACACACACACACACACACACGCACACTCACATACACACATGTAATCACACACACACAGACACCCGCATGCACACATGCACACACACACACTCACATACACGTGTAATCACACGCACGCACATACGCACACACTCACATGCACACGTGTAATCACACACACAGACACACACATGCATGCACACACACACACACACACACACTCATACACACACTTAGACACGCACACACGCACACCGGCTGCCCTTCAGTTGGGACAGTCAAGGACAGGACGAGCAGAAGGATCCGGAAGGGAGGAGAGGGCAGCTGTAATTAGCGCTGACTGCGGGCTCCAGGAGTGGTTCTGTGCCGCTCTAAAGTGATCGGTTCGGTGCTGAGCACTGATTAAGGCGTCGGCGAGGGTTCGGGGTGTTTGACGGAGTAATGACTCAGGCCACATGGTGCCATGACTGCCGTAATCTCTCCAATCTGCCTCATTATGCAAAGCTGTGCATTACCCCTGCCCCACTCTCCCCTCTCTCTGTTTCCATGGGGAAATGTGCATTGGGGAGCAGAGGCACGGTCACACCCCTGGTGTCCTTAAAGACACACCCACAGTGTTCCTATAGTCACACCGCTAGTGTCCCTAAAGACACACCCACAGTGTTCCTATAGTCACACCACTAGTGTCCCTAAAGACACACCCACAGTGTTCCTATAGTCACACCACTAGTGTCCCTAAAGACACACCCACAGTGTTCCTATAGTCACACCGCTAGTGTCCCTAAAGACACACCCACAGTGTTCCTATAGTCACACCCCTGGTGTCTCTAAAGACACACCCACAGTGTTCCTATAGTCACATAACTAGTGTCCCTAAAGACACACCCACAGTGTTCCTATAGTCACACCACTAGTGTCCCTAAAGACACGCCCACAGTGTTCCTATAGTCACATAACTAGTGTCCCTAAATACATGCCCACAGTGTTCCTATAGTCACACCACTAGTGCCCCTAAATACACACCCACAGTGTTCCTATAGTCACACCACTAGTGTCCCTAAAGACACGCCCACAGTGTTCCTATAGTCACACCACTAGTGTCCCTAAAGACACACCCACAGTGTTCCTATAGTCACATAACTAGTGTCCCTAAATACATGCCCACAGTGTTCCTATAGTCACACCACTAGTGCCCCTAAATACATGCCCACAGTGTTCATGCATTCATATTGCGATTGTCCCTAAAGTCACTCTCCCACAGTCCCTGTTGTTACATCGCAATGGTCCTTGAAGACACATCAGCAGTGAAACAGCAAGAAGCATCTTCAGTCTCCCTAAACCCACATGTCTGGGACCATATAGACCTGCTCTAAAACAAACCTGCAGGCACCAGACACAGAGAAAGACCCCCCCCCCCCCACCAAAACCCAAGCTGTTCTTGAGCTCAGCTATGTAATCGTTTGTTGTGTGTTGCTGTTCGTAACTGTTGCTTTGGCAACACTGTCTACATTCAAGCCAGTGAAGAATCATTAAGCCAGAAATCGGTTTTCTCTTCCTCTCTGTCTCTGTCTCTTGCTTTCTCTTTCACACACACTCTCAGTCCATCTCATTCTATTTATCTCGCTCTCTCTCTCACTCTCTCTCTCTCTCAAATTTTAAATTTCTTCACTGACTTGACAAGTACACATACTTAACTTTTAATAAAATACTTTGATCATGAGCATTGCTTCCTGTCACTCTCTCTCTCTGTTACACCATCACTTACAGGACAGTGAGAGGCACTGTGTGTTTCTCCCAAAGGGATTGTTATTTTATCCCTTTTTGTCTAATTCTATAACAATAGTTTTATTGAAAAAAAAATGTTTTTAATTATCTTTTTCTCCACCAATCTCTCTCTGTTTCTTTATCTCTTTCTCTATCAGTTTACTTCTGCTTTGATCAACCTCCCTCCATGCTTTATGTTTCTCCAACTGAAACTGGATATTTGTATTCCTTTGAATGAAATAAAATGAACCTTGCTGGAGGCTGTATTTGGGGGATGTACAGAATCAGTGACCATGGAATGAGCTTTTGGGTGGTGATTTTAAAAATGTGAACAGTGGGCGAGTCCATTATCCAGCTGATCTATTCGTGTATCTATATTTCGACCAGCCCCATCTGTAGATCATCGGGAAAGTGAAGGTATACCTTTTGAGAAAGGCATCCTACAATTGGTTGGTGCTAATTGGTTTTAGCCAGTGTTAGCTTGTATGTCTACACCTGAGTTGGCTTGAATTACCAAATTAGACTGCACTGCATTTAGACAAAATTATGATTCATAAGAGATGTAGCTACCTATTTTTTTATTAGCAAATCACATTTTTGAAAGTTTGGCACACTTACCTCTCTCAGTTTGATCAGACTCAGCCATTTGGTTATGAGCAGTCTGGTCAAACTCATAGCGCTGTAAGGTTATGAGCAGCCTGGTCAGGCTCATAGTGCTGTAAGTGTTGTAGTCTGTATTTCCCGGTCACTTGTCTCCCCAGTACTGTCTCTGTGTCTGTGTTCCCTGAGCTGCTTCACTCCCCTGTACTTGTGTGAATTCACTATTCGGGTGGTTCCGGGTTTTCGTGGTTTCCCCCCTTCTTTCCAGTCTCGCTTTACTTTCTTCCTGCTGATTTCTAGTTTTACTAATTTCTACTAATCCCTACTAACTTATAGATTGTAAAGTACTAACCTCACTAATATACTAACATGTGAATATTACTAATGGACTAACACACACTAGTTTTGGGTTTTTGATAGTTTAGATCACTATACTAATACATTAACCAGTCTCCCCTTTTCCATGCTGCGCTGTAGCTCCGCCCCTTTTCTTTCTAGCCTGCTCTAACGCTGAGTTCTGCAATTGCCTGCACCTGTCTCTTGCTCTAACTGCACCTCTCTCTCTCTGCACTTGTTTTACCTGCTTCACCCAGGCCGTGTATTATCATTGTTGTCTATGTGATTCCAGTCCACGTTTTGTCAGTCCCCTGTCATTGAATTAGTTTTCCTAATGTTCTTCACCTGGATGTTGTTTGTTACTCCTCCCTCACTCACTTAACCCCTCCTTGATTGTTATCTTCTCCAGTGTATAAATGTCAGTCTTTTCCACCTGTTCACGGTCAGAACGTTGATCATATTCATTGTGCCGATTATTTGTAAGCCTTTGTTTATTGAGATTCCTGCGACACCCCTTTGCCCGACTTCGAGTTTGCCTGCCCCTTTTGGTTTTGTTTGCTTCTGGTTCGACCTTTGCTTTTCTTTGACTTCTCTTTTGCCTGCCCCTTTGTACCTTCGCTATTTCTGATCTCCTGGTTTTTGACTTTTTGCCTGTCTTTTTACTATTTTGGAAACTCGATTCGGCACCGCCCTCTCTCTGATCACCTGGCTTCGAACTTCGGACTGATTAAAGACGACGTTTTCTTGGATTTCCCTGGTCTGCGTGTGGGTCCTTACACAGAACATCACAGTAAGGTTATGAGCAGCCTGGTCAGGTTCGTAGTGCTGTAAGGTTATGAGCAGCCTGGTCAGGCTCATAGTGCTATAAGGTTATGAGCAGCCTGGTCAGGCTCATAGTGCTATAAGGCTATGAGCAGCCTGGTCAGGCTCATAGTGCTGTAAGGCTATGAGCAGCCTGGTCAGGCTCATAGTGCTGTAAGGCTATGAGCAGCCTGGTCAGGCTCATAGTGCTGTAAGGTTATGAGCAGCCTGGTCAGGCTCATAGTGCTATAAGGCTATGAGCAGCCTGGTCAGGCTCATAGTGCTGTAAGGTTATGAGAGGCTTGGTCAGGCTCATAGTGCTGTAAGGTTATGAGCAGCTTGGTCAGGCTCATAGTGTTGTAAGGTTATGAGCAGCCTGGTCAGGGTCATAGTGCTGTAAGGTTATGAGCAGCTTGGTCAGGCTCATAGTGTTGTAAGGTTATGAGCAGCCTGGTCAGGGTCATAGTACAACATGGTTATTAACCTGAAAACTGAGGCTTTGAACAGTATACTACCAAAATGAAAATTGGCTATTTGAAAAGAGTAAAATGACATACCAAAACTCCCTACACACGAGAGCTCCCTGCAGCATCTGCAGAGAATATAAAACTATATATATTAGGGAACTATCTGTGCCCAAATAACAGGCATATTTTTTTATAGGCATTTGAACGGAAAACAATTATGAAACTCTGACTCTAGCCATTTCACTCTGTTTTCAATTTCGAGCTGCTTTACTGATATCACATTACACTGCACCGCCAAAGCCAGCCAGCAAACCAGCGACTAAAAACAGCAGCAAAACAACCACACTTATTATCACTCAGAAACAGGTGAAAGACACTCCTTCAGTCAATTCTGCCACGCCTATTATACATTACATTACAGGCATTTAGCAGACACTTTTATCCAGAGCAACTTACACAGCTTTTTACATAGCATTTACATTGCACCCATTTATGCAGCTGGATATATACTGAAACAATGCAGGTACCTTGCTCAAGGGTACAACGGCAGTGCCCTACCCGGGGAATCGAGCCTGTGACCTTTAGGTTACAAGACCAGCCCTTTACCCATTAAACTACACTGTCACCCCATCCTGGTCTCATTCTCCTCTTCTCCCTCTCTTCCCCCCTCATTTTCAACCTCTTTAATTCTACATCCCTTGCCCCATGCTCTCTCTTTCACCTCTCTCTTAGCTGCATGTTCTTTCCTCTCTCCCACTCTCTGTCTATCTCCCACTCTATCTCTGTCTCACTCCCTCTCTTTCTCACATGTGCACAAATTCTCTCCCTCCGTTCCTCTCTATTTACCTCCCTCCTTCCCTCCCTCTCTCACTCCCTCCTTCACATCTTCTATCATTTCTACCCTCTCTCCCTCTCTTTCCTCTGTTTTTCACTCTTCTTCTCTTATTCTCTCCCTCTTCCTCACTCTTTCTCTTCTATCCTTTCCTTTCTTTCTAACAGCCTGCTCCTCTCACTCAAATTCAAATTCAAATGCTTTACTGGCATGACAAGACATTTCTTATATTGCCAAAGCACGAACATATACAAAGTAATGAACATATACAAGGAACACACAAACAAATCCAGACAAACGGTGTACAGACAAATAGAGGCCTATCCTAATATGCTCACTGGTTGTCCCTTTGCTTATGGCAAGCTGTTACGTAGTTTGCGACTAGTCCAATGCATTTTCTGTGATCGCCTAATAAATAAGGTAGCTTTTGGAGGTCGTTTAAAGTTTCAAATTCTGGGCATATTTTTATTCCCTCCCTCTTTTTCACTCTTTCCTTTCCGTACTTTCCTTTCTTTCTTAAAGCCCAATCCTCTCACCCTCTCTTTCTATTTTATTCCTTCCCTCTTTCTCACTCTGTCCTCCTGTCCCTTTCTTTCCTTCTTACAGCCCCCTCCTCTTTCTCTCTCTCTCTCTCTCTCTCTCTCTCTCTTTCCCTCTCTCTCTCTTTCCCTCCAGCTCTCTCTCTCCCTCCCTCCCTCTCTCTCGTCTTTTAGGTAATTCAGCCCTATTGTGTTTGCCGTAGATTGGTTTCCCCTTTTCTTTCCTCTCCTCTTTTGACTCATTTCAGTCATGCCTTTCATCCCGGTTCCCTTTCTCCGGCGGCGGCGGCGGAGGCGCACACAAAAGGAGGGAGTGGAGGAGCGGTGGAGGAGGTGCGCCGCACGCCATTATCCCCCGCCCGCCATTACCGCAAACCTGAGCGTGATTGCTCTGCTGCTTTTCAGAGCGTTTCTTTTCTTTCGCCATTTTTCTCCCTCTTTTCGCCAGCCTGCGCTGCATTGTGGGAACATGGAGAAAGAACTATGGGGTCCGCAAACACACGGCTAAAGAACTCGTCCAGTTCAGCTTAATGCATGCTTTCATCTGGGTGCCTTAAAATGTCATACTGAGAGAAAATGTCTATATATATATAATTTTTTTTGACATGATCCTGAATCTCAGAATGTCTACAAGTCATTTCTTAAAAACACATTGTGTTGTGCTTTTTAAGACATTACATCTTGTATGCTTCTCTGTTGCCTCATAGGCAGAACAATTGTATGATATTTACATGATTGTTGTTCTATTGAAGAACTGTTCCTCAAAATGCATCCATCAATCGCTCTTTAAATTTAAGATGTACTCGTCACTAAATCTATTTCTGATACTGTCCTTCAGAGAATTTCAAATTTTATTTTGCCCAGTCATTCAAATATGGTGGACAGTGTGGGGCCGATGGATAGTGGATTCTCTGTGTGGAGTTTGCATGTTCTCTCCATGTGCACATGGATTTTCTCCAGGTACTCCTACTTCCTCCCACAGTTCAAAGACTTGCAGGCTTGGCTCTTGGACAGTCTAAATTGCAGGTATGAGTTTGTGAGTGGATGAGTGTATGTGTGAGTGGTGTGTGTGCCCTGTGATGGATTGGTGACCTGTTCAGGGTGTATACCTGCCTCTCACCCAATGCATGGTAAGATAGGCTCCAGCCCCCCCCCCCCCCCCCCCCGATTGGTTAGATGGAAGGTTAGACTCAAATGTGACATCTAATCTCTCTTGGCATTTCTTTAGAAAAAAGGTTTATTTAGTGATTTTTGGCTGTCCGTTGGTTCATTGTTTATTTTCTGACACAAACTGGGCAGCCATCTGTGGCACACACAGCCCAAACCGCAAGTGAAAAATAAGACCTGGAGATTACTTTACCGTACTTTCTGACTGCTTTACCACATGCTGAGACTACTTTACTACACTCTCAGATTACATTACCACATTCTGAGACTACTTTACCACACTTTCAGATTATTTAACCACACTCTCAGACTACTTTACCACACTCTCAGATTACATTACCACATTCTGAGACTACTTTACCACACTTTCAGATTATTTAACCACACTCTCAGACTACTTTACCACACTCTCAGATTACTTTACCACATTTTCAGATTACTTTACCACACTCTCAGACTACTTTACCAGACTCACAGATTACTTTACCTCACTCTCAGATTATTTTACCGCACTCTCAGATTACTTTAACACACTCTCAGACTACTTTACCACACTCTCAGATTACTTTACCACACTCTCAGATTATTTTACCACACTCTCAGATTACTTTACCACACTCTCAGACTACTTTACCACTCACTCAGACTTCTCTGGGGGAGGAGGGGGGTTCCAAATTCAGACCTGAACTGGACAGGACAGTACTGTCAGTCTGAGGGGGAGGGGGGGCATGTAGTAAGTGCTGGTACTCATCTTCCATATGTATTTGGATTTCGGGGGGTGGGAGGGAGAGTTTCTTACATGTACCTTGAGCATTCCAGCAGGGGGTAGGGGTTGTTCAAAACCAAATGTTCCTGGGCTACATCTCTGCTTGTTATGTTATTGTACGCATTTGAAATAAATGTATTACTTGCCTGTAAAGTACTACAAATGGAAACCTCTCAGGTTTATCTGCATGAATTTGAGGGGGAAAAAGATAAATTATAGGCCAAGAGAACACATTGGAACCATATGGTTTTTTTTTTCCTTTGATGAATATGTTTCCTGGAATATTTTTTTTTTCCATTGCGTTCAATCACCAGTCATGATTGTATTTGTGATGTCACACATTTAGGGTTAATCACTTGATCTTTGATGCTGAGGGCTGGACTGGTGATGAGGGGCTGTTGCTATGACAAATATTCTGGCTTTGATGATTAGTTTTGGTCTGCATTTTGCTTTAGGTTATTTGGGTGTGTGCCTGTGTGTGTGTGTGTGTGTGTGTATGTGAGTGAGTGTGTATTGGTTCTGAGGTGTTACTGAATGATGACAGTGCTGACTTGTGTATATTCAGTCCGTGTCTCTGGCCGTCCTCCAGAGATATGAGATATTATATATCATTCAGGCACATGAATATTTCATCTCTGCATGCAGGAGAGGCTGGAGTTTCCTCAGTGGAGGAAACACTTCCTTTATTAATCATTCACATAAATGCTGGCCTGAGTCTGGTTTGTCCGCAGGCCAGCCCCCCCCCCCCCCCCATTCTCCCCCGTGCACCCCTGAACAAGGACGTCGCACGTTGATATCGATCCCATCCCTATCTCTCACTTGCCCTCACAAACGCCCCCTCCACCCCCCCCCCCCCCCCCGCACCAGTCGGCAATGGAGTGCCGTTGGCATGGAGATCGCGGCTGCAGGTACTGGTCTTTGCACCAGCCTTCCAGAAAAATGC
Source organism: Anguilla anguilla (assembly GCF_013347855.1). Classification (NCBI taxonomy): domain Eukaryota; kingdom Metazoa; phylum Chordata; class Actinopteri; order Anguilliformes; family Anguillidae; genus Anguilla; species Anguilla anguilla. The sequence goes on along the minus strand of NC_049202.1, from coordinate 58,396,366 downwards.
ATCTGACAGGCCCTGGGTTTCCAGGAGGGGGGCCCGCCTACCCTCTCCTGAGGGTGGCTTGTCGCCGCAGTGACAGACCCCCCCTTCCCCCCTCCAGGTTGGGTACCGCCCACGCCTCCTGCCCCCCACCCCCCCCCCCCCCCCCCCCTTGAGGTGAGGGTTTCAGTTTCCGCTGAATGCTGAATGAATCTGGAGCCAGCTCTTATTTTTCTCCGGCTGTCTGACAGCCACGCGCACCGCAGGCCCGCTCCAATCTGTTTTGTGCGCAGCGTGATTCGGCCCCACACTGTCCTGCCCAATGGGCTGCCAGTCCAGAAACGCTGGTCCAAACAAAAACAAAAACAAACAAAAAAAAACCATAGCAGACATCTGTGGCTCAGAAATACATATTTTCCGCATTTGAAAAATCCACCAATAACTGAAAGTGTGTTGCCACGATTGAGGAAAAAATTGGGATGGAGGTTGGGGTGGGGGTGGGGGGGTGGGTGGGTGATTATGGTTTTCCACCTCGTAAAAAGTATTTAACAAAAATGTTCCCACCCCCCCCCCCCTTTCTCAAGTGCCTAGTCTGACAGAAACAGCAGCCCATGGCTCTTCAAAAATAGTGCTCATGAGAAGACGGGGCTGGGGGGCATTTTGGGGATACTTGTGACCTCTGTCGATCGGGCCGCGGGAGCCCCCCCTCGGAGCCGAAGGTACACTGCTCCAGTAGGCGACTGGTAGGTGTACCCGGCGAAATCTGGCAACGCAGCCGAACTGGGTGGGAGGAGCTGGCAGGGAGTGTCCACTGGGTGGGATCCCTCGAAAGAGGCGGCTCACTGGTCTCAGCCGGTCCTTCACGTCTGTATTCAGAGGCTTTACTGGTGCACCATGGGACGCGGCCAGTCCCAGCAGCCATGCCAGCTGTGCGTGTTTGGGAAACACCGCTGTTGAGGCACAAAATAGTAGCCTTCAGTGTGAGTACATTCTTGCGTCTTTGCTATTCGTACCTCTGAAAGTACAATTATGTACCCAAAACTATGACTGAAATGTACCTTTTAGGTCAATAGTGTGCCTTCTTTGCATTTGTTAAATGTGCAAAAGTGTGTACGGAAAGATTCTTATACCATACCACAATTTCTGAGCATGTATGATGTGGTAGAATGATGAACAGAGAACATGAGTTAATGAGTTTTATTCGTTGGCATCACACTCCGGCTCTGTTTGATAATTGCCCGCGGTTGCTATGGCTCCTTTGTCAACGCAATTTCCTCGACTCAATATCATCAATGAAATTTCATTATCTCTAAGCGACCTGCTTGAATAACCAACTCATACATTTTTTTTTTTTTTTAAACGGTCGAGGGTTAACAGGATCCGTCTCTAGTCCGCACTTTGTGATTCTTCGCTGCTTTGAAGACAAAATAACCAGCTGCCCAGGTGGCAGTTTGATCTTCAGTGTGCCATTTTCATCTTCCGAGCTGAACGTATGCGGAATGTTCTGAGGCTGGCGTGCATCGCTTCATCTCTCTCTCAGACGAGTAGCTACTGTATTTTAACGCTGGATTCACTGAATCTGCGCTCCTGCGCTCAGACTGAAAGCTCCTTTCACGCCAGCTGGGAAGGCCAGGATTTATTTGAACAAATATGTTGGCTGTACCTCAAAATTATTGCTTATATTGTCAAAAGCACAAAGTTTGTATGGATGTTTCGGGTCCCGCGTGCAGGCGAACGCTCATAAATCATCTCTGAGCTGATGACTGTGCAGTAAAGCCACTCTGCACCCTGATTTATCTCCGCGCTTGCCACAGACGAGGACAGAGAGAGGGAGGGAAGGAGTGAGAGAGAGAGAAAGGGAGGAGGGGAATGATAGAAGACGGGTGTGAGAGAAGGAAAGCAGAAAGCAGGGGGTAAGAGAGGGATGGAGTAAGAGAGAGAGGGAGGGAGCTGTGATCCTTACAGTACGATGTCACAGCTAAAGAACCGTGTGTGATTCAACATTCCGTCATTTCAGTTCAGTTATTCATCTGTCATTTCTCTCACCTGTATTGGCTAGTGCGACTGTGTGGATGGGAAAGGGACCAGTCCCATTAGATAAAGCACACGGCTATGCACGGTGACCTCAAAGGGAGACCGGCCAACCAATGAGCATTCAGATCTGAGTACATCTGGCCAATCACAACGCCTGACTCGGAAAGCACACGCTGTCTACAGCGAAGCTTTGAGTGTGAGTGCCTGAGCTGCCTGTTTGAAGGTAAATGAAAATGATGTGCTGGAAAAAAAACGTTCCACTCGTCCTGAGACACGTTTAGTGAAACTGGTGACGTGGCCCAAAAATGACAGTGTTTCAAATTGTTACATGTGTTGAAAGTTTTGTATAAACAAAAGGCAATGCTAAAAATACCAATTCAGTGTGTTCAGCATTAATGGCTGTAGGACTGAAAGCACACCACCCCCTAGTTCAAAACTACAACCATTATATTGGCACCACTTATTTTACTTACAGTATCTTACTCATTAGTCCGGTCTCCTTTGAGACTAGAATCTCTTTTTCAATAGGGTGATTGTATCAGACCTGGGTCAAACACGTATTTGTTTTGGATTCAAACACTTTTATACGCTTTACTGATCTTGTCTGGAGTATACTCTCAAAAAGTGCAAACCCGGCCTTCTGGTAATATTGGCAGGCTCAATTGCACCAGGGAAGATCAATAGAGAAAAGAGCAGTATTGGAATCCAAAACAAATACGTATTTGACCCAGGTCTGGATTGCAATAATGTGCCTTCAAGAACATGTGATGACAACTCAGTGTTATTAACCAATCATAGGTTTTATCATGCAGAAAAAACTCTTCTGATTGGGTCTCACGGATCAGTGGTTGACATAATGAGGTATCATCAGCGATTTAGGGGTCCGTGAAGCCTGCCGCTTACATTCATACAGATACCTATTGAGTCTGCCCACCAGTCAGACCCATTGTGTGAACGTCTATGAGGGGATTAAAAAAAAAAACACATCAAGAACGCAGAGAAAAATGTGGAAAAGCAGTGTAGTGAAGTAAAACGGGCACGGGAAAATGGGCTTACAGCTCAAACCCTGCTGGTCTGATTCCCAGCTGGGGTGCTGCCCTTGTACCCCTCGAGAAGGTACTTGACCTGATCTGGTCCAGTAAATCTCTGGCTGCATTAAGAGATCGCTTGTGGAAAAAAAAACGTATTCCGCGCAAGTCACTCTGGATGAGAGCGTCCGCTAAACGCACGGAGGAGATGATCTGAGACGTGACGGCACAGGGCCGAGGCGTCTGACACATAATTACCCAGTCCAGATTCTTTTCAGCGCATTCTTATTTCGCCTAATCTGGATTTATGAGCGACCGGGGACTGCCGAGCACAGAAGGCTTGACGCCGCGCGGTTTGATCGTGCCGGAAGACGCGAGCGTTGTCATCTACGAGGCGCAGAACGGAGGGGGAGGAGAGAGAGAGGGCGGACGCTTCGCTGATGAGAGGAGGTGCTAATTAAACCTGTCCTGACACACTGTGGCCATGAGCGGTGGTGTGAAGAGAGTGTGGCAGGGGGAGGGAGGGGGGGGGGGGGCATCTCATGGGGTCATACCTAAATCCACATTCTGGCTCTCTGAGTGTGGCCTTTCAATTTCCTGGTCTGGGTTAACCGCCGCCACCCCCACACCCCGCCCACCCCACCCCCCCCCCCCCCCCACCTGTGACCCAACACTGATGCGCCTTGAGCCTTCTGATAATAAATGGATGCCATGCATCACGCCCAACTGAGCATGACATTCTGGCAGTCTGGTGCTTTTTTAAGGGAATCTGGATCTTGAAATTAGTGAAATGTACTATATGAATGCAAAACATTTTTATTATGCTAATGATGATGATAATTTTTTTTAAAAATTAATTTATCAATAATAATAATAATAATTATAATAATAATAATAATAATAATATATAACCTACAGGGTCCAAGTTAAACTACAACGGTCATTTCCTGCACTTGGAACTGTACTTCCCTCTAGAGTTTCCAACACACTTCTTCCTGGTTTTAGTTATACACTTTATTGTATGTCACTCTGGATAAGAGCGTCTGCCAAATGCCTGTAATGTAATAATAATAATAATAATAATAATAATAATAATGCTCGAAAGCGATTCACACATTATTCTTTTACTTGCATCTCATCTTTTTGTTCCATAATTTTCTGCATTATTATGCTAAATTAATTCAGATGAGCAAGTGCTTGAGGTGCCCACTGTTTCACCCATTATACATGAAGATCAAGTTGTCATGGAAAGGAGCTAAGAGGTAGCAGAATACAAAGGGACATTATCTCTTGCTGATGAAAAAAGAATAAAAGAAGCATCATTTCTGGTGAAGGGTGAAGCGAGCAGCTTGGGTCAGTATTTTTCATGTTTAGAATAGACTGGCCTATGGTTTAGTATGGGGAGTGCACTGTGGAGTCTTTTGTGTCTTAGTTAACAAAGAGGAAGAATGATAATCTGTGCTGCAGATTCAAAATGACCTGAGGCAATTAGAGCAGACAGTCAAAAACCCATGTACAGACATCTCTCTCTCTCTCTCTCTCTCACACACACACACACACACATGCATACATGCACACACACACAAACACTCATACACACACCCACATTTCCTCTCGCTCACATGCACACACACGCACACACACACAAACACACACAGACATATGTCTGAGTGCAGCGTTAATGATCTGCCTCAGAGGAAAAGCTTGCCGTTCTCACTCCACACACATTCCATGACACTTCCACAGGACCAGGCTCACACACCCTCTCACACTTCTAATAGTGTGACTCACACTCCTGCCACCTTTAAGCAGCATTCACTTCCTGTGTGCTGTGTCTGATAAACAACAACTGAAGCCTTTAAGCGCTATCCACTTCCTGTGTGCTGTATCTGATAAGTGACTGGAGCATTTAAATGAGGTTCACTTCCTGTGTGCTGTATCTGATAAGTGACTGGAGCCTTTAAGTGAGGTTCACTTCCTGTGTGCTGTATCTGATAAGTGACTGGAGCATTTAAGCGAGGTTCACTTCTTGTGTGCTGTATCTGATAAGTGACTCGAGCCTTTAAAATAGGTTCACTTCCTGTGTGTTGTGTCTGATAAATGACTGGAGCATTTAAGCGAGGTTCACTTCCTGTGCGGTGTATCTGATAAATGACTGGAGCCTTTAAGTGAGGTTCACTTCCTGTGCAGTGTATCTGATAAGTGACTGGAGCATTTAAGCGAGGTTCACTTCTTGTGTGCTGTATCTGATAAGTGACTCGAGCCTTTAAAATAGGTTCACTTCCTGTGTGTTGTGTCTGATAAATGACTGGAGCATTTAAGCGAGGTTCACTTCCTGTGTGCTGTATCTGATAAATGACTGGAGCCTTTAAGTGAGGTTCACTTCCTGTGTGCTGTACGTGATAAACGACAACTGAAGCCTTTAAGTGGCATACACCTCCTGATAATTTACCACATTTTTCAGACATGTCACCCTGTAATAAATATAAACAGTAAAAAAAATATTTTATGAAGAATCACCAATTCTCCCACTTTGTGTTTCAAACAATAAAGTGATGAAAAAGATAGCAGAAATGTTACTCATTGTGAAGCCAAAGAAAAGATCTGCATATTTGCAAAAGTTAAACAAAAGCATTTCTTCCTTGCTTACCTGGTGCTGTGTGATGCATTTTAAATGTAGTCGCAAGTATGAAGTATTTGGCAGAGAGGCACTGATGCAATGGGGCCATGGTGGGAAGGGTCACAGAGGGCTCTTTCTCCCCAATGGATGCTGCCAGCTTTTCTACTTGGCATCCAAAACTGGGAAAGTATTCAGGACCTTGGACAGCGGACAGGCTCGCCATCCAGGTAATCAGCTCCTACCATACAGAAGGAAACTGGATTCCTTCAGCGCTGGGACAGCTTCAGCACCATGGACAGGGGGCAGCATCACTTTCCAGCTAATCTGCCCAGAGGGGATACAGTAAGGCCATCAGCACTGGGATGGCATCAGCACCTCGGATAGCGACAATTACACACTGCTTGGGTTGATTGGTAAGAATTCCAGGCGTCGTGTGTTCCCTCCGGCAAGCCTATTCAAATAAGCACAGCCTTCTCTGCCTGCCAACACATTATAACTACTGTCCTCCCCCCCCTTCCCCAAAGAACAGTGAATACGACAGCTGAGGGTTGTCACATCCCTCTTCTTATCCAGTCCCAGCCTGTTCCCATAACCACACTAGAGACTGTGCCACAAGTGGCTACATATTTCATTTAATAACCCTCCCGTACCGAAGGCAAGTATCAAAAGTAGGGATTGAAAATAATAAAGCGACACTTTACTGGGATTAAAAGTAACATTCAGCAGACTTTCTTATCTAGAGCGATTTACACGGCTTATGTTTTCACATGTAATCCATTTACAGCGCTGGATATGTACTGCAGAAATTCAGGTTAAGTCCCTTTTTCTCAAGGGTGCCACAGTAGCGGCCCCGTCTGGGAATGGAACCCGGGACCAATGAGTCACACGTTCAGTTCCCCAGTCACTGTACAACGCCGTAAGACAGGTCACAGAATGGGCAGCCGGGCCGTTTGCAGCACAGAAGAAAAAGACACATGCAGCTTGAGATCAACAGGGCGGCAGTGTAGCACAATGGTTCGGATCCCAGGTAAGACACTGCCGTCACGGTTCTGACGCTCCTCCTGGCCTGGTTGCTGCTCTCTCCTCTTTTTCTTTCATTTGTAGGTGAATATGGGAGGGGTCGGCTTATGAGATGATGCAGTGCACCTGCGAGAGCTACCTGTGGCTATAAGCCCCCTTTTCTTCAGAGCTGTGCTCTCTCTCTCCCGTTGAGCTTGACTCCCTCCTTTGTTAAGAACTTATACGTTCCTAACAGTATCTTTGAGCAAGGTGCTCAGTATATATCCAGCTGTATAAATGGATACTATGTAAAAAGTTTAGTTGGGTTCTTTTTATAAGAGCATCTGCTAAATGCGTGTAATGCAATGTAATAAACAAACACACAGCTCGGAGGTTGACTTTTATACAGAGCCATGATAAAGTTACACAGCGCAACCATATTCAGAGGACCTGCTGCCATGTCACGTGAGATAATTATGTGCTGAGATATGTCTGTGCTGCTGCCATATTTACACAAGAGATATGTCTGTGCTGAGATATATCTGTGCGATGCCAGTGCTGGCCCTGGGTTAGAAGACGTCCTGTTGGGTTGGCCATTGCTGTCTGTAGCGCTGAAGCACACGCTGTGAGTTGTGTCGGCGCTGTCCATGGTGCTGAAGATGTTCTGCGACTTTTGGGGGCAGTGCTGTCTGCGGCTTCGTAGCAGTTGAGGCGTGAAGGGCTGGAATTCTGAACAGTCGGCGAGTGGGAACGTCTGTTAAAATGGCTGACATCATCCCCCGAAGCTTGAAGCAGGGTGCGGCTGGGTCTCTGGGCTGGTGACCTTGGTCTTTACCTCAGCAAGTTAAATATGCTTCTGCATCTGTTGGTTCCATCAGAGTTGTGAATGATATGTGTATTTCAATGTAACAGTAAACATTATTATTATTATTATTATTATTATTATTATTATTATTATTGTTGTTGTTGTTGTTGTTGTTGTTGTTGTTGTTGTTGTAGCCATTATGTTCAACATTCACCAGGATTTATGATTCTTTTATTCTTGTTTTTTTTTTTTTAAACAAAAAACAATAGATATTGTATTCTGCTACCTCTTAGCTCCTTCTCATGACAACTTAATCTTCATGTGTAATTGGTGAAACCATGGTCATTTGAATTCATTTAGCATAATAAGTCAGAAAATTATGGAAGAAAAATAAAATCTCAGATTACACTCACATTATTTTTAATCATAATTTAAATGAAAATGTCCAGTGGCATATCTTACATTGATGATAATAATAATAATAATAATAATAATAATAATAATGAACTGTTCAAGTAAGCGTAGGAAATGAACGAGCGGAAAAATCTCGCCATCATTCTGACAATCAATCTCTCACGTCTCATGGTAATCAGGTTTTCCCTACAAACCAAAGACAGGGCACAGCAAGCACTGTGTGATTACAATGCTCCACCACACTCACAGAGAGAGAGAGAGAGAGAGAGAGAGAGAGAGAGAGAGAGAGAGAGAGAGAGAGAGAGAGAGAGAGAGAGAGAGAGAGAGAGAGAGAGAGAGAGAGCTTCTGTTCTGCTTGAGTCGCCTAGTGTATGTGCTGCCCCTAGCGCCGGCAACGGGCAAGTGCACCACCGAGACGTGCATGATCACCTTCCAACCTCTGCGATTGTCCCTCCCCCGCCCCCTCCCTTTTCTCCTTTCATCTATCGTTTAAATCCCACCTCTGGCGGTGGGTCCTCTGTGTCAACCTACGGTTTCTTGGAATAATCTTAAATTTCCCCAGATAACACTCTTCGAGTGAAGACCCTCTTGGCTCCGCGCCTCTTGGCAGCCTACGCTACGGTGGACATTCAGAGCACATGTAGCCTATCGGCGCACCGAGACATAGTCACAGTAGGCAGCGGCTGTAAATGGAATTATTGTAGTAGACCGTTGGGTTATGTCGTTCGTCGTGCACATCCGGCAGAGACTTCATAGAATCCCACTCGGATCTGCGGCTGCGGGACCGGAAAATTTGATTTAAGAAAACCCTCTCTTTACAGGGTTTTACTGACGGAAGATCCAAAGAGGCGCCGGGACAGGCTAAAGTGCTGTCATTTAGAAGAATGCATCTTTTTAGTGCCATCTTCCTCCTGCTAATGTTAGCTGTCGTCCCCTTTGAGGTAAGGCTTGCACACTCCGTTATTACAATGCTGAGACCGCGGAAAATCGCAAGGAGACCCACGCGGATTGCGTGACAACAGTCGCTGTCTATCAGAGGAGTAGAAAACACAATATGATGGCGCTCTTCTGGGGTTTGTCAATGCTAACGTTCTAACTACTCTGCAGTAGACTACGGGTTAAGAAATTATAGGCTGCATTGTATCTTGTGTGAACGTGTAATTGCGCTCGGGAGTCGCGACCTGACTCGTAATATGTGTGCCAATGCTGTCCTGCTCGCGAGAGAGCGATTGCCTAAACATGCAGATTTGATCACTCCGTGACGAGCGCGATCAGAGAGCGGGGATTCAGCAGGCATGCAGCCGCTCCGGCGCTCGTGGGAGAGAAAGTTAAAAGGGAAAGCAAGGACAACCTCCTCGAGGCTTTAGCGGAAATATGGAGCAGAGGTAAACAAGCATGTCCTCGACCTCTTGCAGTGTAGCTACTGTAGTATTAGCTACACTGTACTGTAGCCTATTGTTGATTTCGGCAAGGGGCCAAGCTGGCAGCGCGTGTATGAAACATACTGAGCGCACGTGTTACGGCTAAAACAAGCATTTGATGCAGTTAAAGAGTGCTGCTAGAGCTAAAAAAAAAAAATAAAAAAAAAACAAGCTGGAGGCACAGTTTTGAGGTTGTACTCCGCTGGGCTCTGGCCTTTTTTCAACAAAGAAAGGAATCATATTCCACTTCTAACCTGACCTGTGTGGAAATTCTTAAAACATGTTTCATGTGGCAGGAAACCATTCCATTTAGCATGAGTGACCCCCCTCCCCCCATTTGGAGAAATCGCACATAGTCCTTTCAATTATTCATTGCCTCCACCGAGTAGCGGTCTCTGTCACGTTCTCTGTTTCTCCTCTCATCACACGTCTTCGTCCGTAATTGGCCTTGAGGGACAATTTGTCGTAAGTGCTGCCAAGTGAAATATTTATGCGAGATGTCGCAAACCCATCTCTGAACGTAACGCGGGAAGCATGAAGGATTAATGAATTCCGTTTCTGCCCGTGAACTCAAACAACCAGTTGCAGCGAGTGTTTGTAGCACACGCATCTCTGGCGTGGCGTGTATTAAAAATTTACTCTCTCGAGGAGACGCCCGTGCACTTAAAACTTTCGTTGCCTGTTTGTCAAGTTGGTTGGTTTGTGGATACTCCCAGCATGGATGGAAGCACACACAGGCCTTCTCGACTCGTGCTCTCTCTCTCTCTCTCTCTCTCTCTCGCGCGCACTGTTTTGGCAGAGATGCACGCGGGCTGTAGTGAGGGCAGGTGTCTCTTCCAGGCAGGCTGGGTTTTTCAGCTGTGCTCTGGCTCTCTGCTCTTTTATTAGCAGGCTAAGGCAGCTATATTTATTTATTTTATTTTTTTTCTTCTTCTTAAAATCAAGCCACAGTCTTGCAGAACTTGTGTGGTATAGGTTTTTACCCCAGAGCCGTGTTCAAATACAGTTTGGCAGATATGACTTAAGATGCCAGGCGCCACAACCAGGGGTGCTGTGAGGGGTGGGGAGTTAAGATGATTCCTGACTGACAGGGGCCCTCAAAAAATATTAGAACACAAGGTTTTCTGGGGTGGTGGGGCCCAATGTGAGGTCTTTTCACAGTGATGCCTCTACCTTCTGTGTCATCTGTGTCAATAATAATAATAATAATAATAATGATAATGATAATAATAATAGCAGCAACAACCAAAAAACAATAATAATACATATAATGACACTACTACTACTACTACTACTAATAATAATAATAATAATAATAATGATAATAACTGTTAGAGTTGATAATAATAACAATAATAATAAAACCAAGCAATACAACAGTGTGCGTCACACCAGAGGTGCTTGGTCCCCTAATGATATGCAGATTTCTGGAGTTCATGGGAACTGGAGTCCTCTAATGCAGTGGCTCTTAATTCCGCAATTTAATGACTCACCTACCTGGAATAGCCCTGCCCTTGACCTTGGCCATGCCCCCTTTACCCCAAATAGACCAATGAGTACCAAGGGGATTAGAAGGGCCTAAAAATTCTTGTTGCTTTTAAATTAATTTCGTGAGTGTTTAATGACGTGATGGATAGACTTTTACTGTGTGAATGTTGAGCTGTGAAATGGAGCTTTCATTGATCTCTTGAGTGTTGATGGGGTGTGGTGAGGGGAATCTGTCGTCAAATCGCAGTTAATCGCATCATATCGTGATTGATCGTTATTAACTGTATCATATCATTCTAAATTGCTTCTGTATACTGTATGAATGGGTGCAATGTAAATGCTATGTAAGTTGTGTAAGTCACTCTGGATAAGGTAAAATAACCAAATGGCAGTAATATAATGTAATGCTTTGTATCGGTCAGAGTATCACTATCGTGTTGTGTTAGTTGCACCCCTAGTTTTGGCACAGTTGAGATGTGCAACACCTAAAAGGGCAGCCGGAGCTCCTGAGTATCTGTGGAAAACCGGCAGGCCCTGGCATGCGCTTGGTCACCTAGCACCGCCAAAGGGGCTAGTGTTCCAAGGGGCTATCAAACCGGCCGCGAGACCAGTCTTTTGTGTGTGTGTGTGTGTGTGTGTGTGTGTGTGTGTGTGTGTGTGCGTGTGTGTGTGTGTGTGTGTGTGTGTGTGTGTACGTGTGTGCGTGTGTGTGTGTATGTACGTGTGTGCGTGTGTGTGTGTATGTACGTGTGTGCGTGTGTGTGTGTGTGTGTGTGTATGTACGTGTGTGCGTGTGAGTGTATGTGAGTGCGTGTGTGCCAATTTCGTGTAACCAGCGCTTGTTACAGGGCTGCTCATCCCTGTTCCTGGAGATCTACCGTCCTGTAGGTTTTCATTTCAGCTCATATTTTGGCACACCTGACTACTAATTAGCAGCTCAATGTGATCTCTAGCTGTTGAATGAGGTGTGTTGATGTGTTTCAGATTAGGGAGGGCTCCGGGTTTTGCAGTTATCTAGCCAACTCAATAATCCTGCATCGTGAATCAGGGCCCTGATTGGCTACAGCAGTAGATCTCAACCCTTGTCCTGACGGGCTTCAGGTCTGCTGGTTTTCATTGGTGCTCAGAATATAATTAATCAGTTGAAGGGTTTGACTGCGCAGGTAACTCACCTCACCTGGTTTTTTGTGTCTAAATCGGTTGCTTATTTTAAGCTGAAAAGGAAAGACCCCGAAACTCTGCGGGCTCTGAGAAACACTCACACCTCACCCCTTTTCCTCTGGGCCTAATTTGCCTGCTGGCTGAAAGGAAAGGTACACAAAAGCCTGCAGACACTGTGCCCCTCCAGGACTGGAGTTAAACCTGCAGACACTGTGGCCCTCAGGACTGAAGTTAAACCTGCAGACACTGCGGCCCTCCAGGACTGGAGTTAAACCTGCAGACACTGTGGCCCTCCAGGACTGGAGTTAAACCTGCAGACACTGTGGCCCTCCAGGACTGGAGTTAAACCTGCAGACACTGTGGCCCTCCGGTACTGGAGTTAATCCTATAGACACTGCGGGCCTCCAGGAGTGGAGTTAAACCTGCAGACACTATGGCCCTCAGGACTGGAGTTAAACCTGCAGACTCTGTGGCCCTCAGGACTGGAGTTAAACCTGCAGACACTGCGGCCGTCCAGGACTGGAGTTAAACCTGCAGACACTGCGGCCCTCCAGGATTGGAGTTAAACCTGCAGATGCTGTGGCCCTCCAGTACTGGAGTTAAGCCCACAGACACTGCGTCCCTCCAGGACTGGAGTTAAACCTGCAGACACTGTGGCCCTCCAGGACTGGAGTTAAACCTGCAGACACTGTGGCCCTCCGGTACTGGAGTTAATCCTATAGACACTGCGGGCCTCCAGAAGTGGAGTTAAACCTGCAGATGCTGTGGCCTTCCAGGACTGGAGTTAAACCCACAGACACTGCGGCCCTCCAGGACTGGAGTTAACACTGCAGATGCTGTGGCCCTCCAGGCCTGGAGTTAGAGATCACTGCTCTGTTTCCTGGTGTACAGCGGGTCCTGCACAGTGGTTTCAAATCCATTTCGCACATATAGGGTTTGGAGCTGGTGTTTGCTGTCGCCATGGTTCCCCACTCATAGCTTGGATGCTTGCACCTGTGGACTGCGTGTGTGTGTGTGTGTCTGTGTGTGTGAGAGAGAGAGAGAGAATGAGAGAGATAGAGAGAGAGAGAGAGAGAGAGAGAGAGAGAGAGGGGGAGAGAGGGGGAGAGAGAGAGATAATGTGTGCTGGTAATTGAGTATTTGTGTTTGAATGTGGTGTCTGTGTGCTTGTGTGCATATGTGAGTGTGTGTGTGCGTATGTGTCAGAGAGAGAGAGAGAGAGAGAGAGAGATAATGCTTGCAGGTAATTGAGTATTCATGTTTGAAGTGTGCAGATATTTGACTATTTGTGTATGTGCGTGTGTGCGCGCGTGCGTGTATGTGCGTGTTTGCACGTAGTGCGTGTGTGCATGTGTTTATGTGCATGCGTGATACTGTGTGCAGATGACTGAGTATTTGTGCATGTGTTTTTGTGCATGTGTGCGCACACGCGCATGTGTGTGTGTCTGTGTGTGGACTGGGCGGGAAGGGGTGCTGTGTTCGTTGTGTTTTTATGAAACCAGCATAATTAGCGGCTTCGTCGTGAGCAGCTGCTGTGAGCCCTCTTGTTATTTGCGTGTGTACTGGTGCGTGGGCACTGAGCTAATGGGGAAAAATGGGCATCCGCTGCAGTCCAAACACAAGCAAGTTAGAAAGAGAGAGAGCTGTGTTTAGAGGAGAGGAGGAGAGGAGAGGAGAGGTGGAGAAGGTAGAGGGGACAGCTGCACCAGTCTGGTTAAGACTGGTTGGGCAGTTACAGTTATCTTTTAAAGGCCTTTGTGCGAAACAGTCAGCGCTTTCAACCTGTGTGAGTGAAACAGGAAGTATGCGAGTACAGGACACTAAACAGGAAGTACGTGAGCAACACTGCACTGCTATCTTTCAACCTGTGTCAGTGAACAGGAAGTATGTGAGTACGGGACATTAAACAGGAAGTAAGTGAGCAGCACAGCCATAGACATGCATATATAACTAGACAGGAAAGCACGCCCTCAGCCAACCTATGTGGTGAAGCCCCGGAAGTAAGCTGGTACTGCACGTCTTAGTTGTTGAGCACAAAACATTGAGCTCCCCGTTAAAATGAATGGGGAATATCAGCCTTTTGAAGGCAAAATAAAACTTCCCCAATGGTATTTTGAAACCCAATTAACGATTGTTACCTTACATATGAAAAGCAGATTGAAAAATATGCATTATGTAATAAAATATGGACATTTAAAAACATATTTTCCCAAGACTTCTGGGCCAAAACAACCATTGTTTCAGAAACTCCTGCACATAATGAAATTTATGATCACAAAAAATGGACCAATTAGGTTTTCTTTGGTTGTTAAATCGCCTTGGACTTCTACATTGAATTCAATGGGCAGCAAGCTCTTTTGCCTTCTACAGTTTATGAACATGCGCAGTAGAGGCCGTTTCCCTATACTTCCTTGGCTGCACTGACTGACCACTCCTACCCTCTCCAGTCCCTATGTATGCTCAATGAGTACTGCACTGCTCTCTTTCAATATGTGTGAGTGAAACAGGAAGTATATGAGCAGCACTGTACTGCTATCCATACGTCTGTGTGAGTGAAACAGGAAGAATGCGAGTGTAGGACATTAAACAGGAAGTACAGTATGTGAGTAGCACTTCACTGTTATCTTTACACATGTGTGAGTGAAACAGGACGTATGTGAGTACAGGACACTAAACAGGAAGTATGTGAGCAGCACTGTACTGCTATCTTTATGCCTATGTGTGGCTGAGACAGGAAGTCCAAAGAGTTTTAAACCACTTTAAACCTGAGGAATGGATTGTCACAAGATCAGAGCAGAAGCCCCCCCCCCCCCCCCCAAAAAAAAAAAACACACCAGCATCACAGCTGCAAAGAGAGAACAAACACACACATGGGCACACACACACATGCGCGCGTGCGCACACACACACACACACACATACACACACACAGTGTAGGCAGGATACAGTGCCCTTAAGTCAGTATGGAGTGTAAATTACTCTGTCTGCTGAGATCACAGAAAGCTTAATATTTTTACCCAGTCTGGAGCCATTCACACTTTGAATCAACAGTCTGGGCAATGAATAAGTGGAAAAGTATGGATTTTTAAAGCACTGTGTTTTCCATTACCCTGTTGTCAACACTGGCGGCTAAGGAGCATGGTTCAGGCCGATTCTTAAAAATAGCCACCTCTCCTCCTTTCAGCACCCCTTTTCATATTGGTGTTTTTTTTTCTTTTTGTAATGTGTTGTAGACCATGTCTCACTAATAGCAGACTGCAGCTCTTTCTCCTCAGTACAACAAAAGCAGCTTCCAACAACGCCCGCTAAAAACCTTCTATGCACATCACCTCAGTCTTTCAGGAGAAAAGTAGCATCCTTTGTAACCTATACCTCAATGAAGGCAGTGACTGCAGTGTGTGGTTAATGCCTTAATGGGCAGTATTGGTAATGTGTGATTAAGGCTGTAATGGGCAGTATCTGTAATGTGTGATTAATGCTGTAATGGGCAGTATCTGTATTATGTGGTTAATGTTGTAATGGGCAGTATCTGTATTATGTGGTTAATGTTGTAATGGGCAGTATCTGTATTATGTGATTAATGCTGTAATGGGCAGTATCTGTATTATGTGATTAATGCTGTAATGGGCAGTATCTGTAATGTGTGATTAATGCTGTAATGGGCAGTATCTGTAATGTGTGATTAATGCTGTAATGGGCAGTATTGGTAATGTGTGATTAAGGCTGTAATGGGCAGTATCTGTAATGTGTGATTAATGCTGTAATGGGCAGTATCTGTAATGTGTGATTAATGCTGTAATGGGCAGTATTGGTAATGTGTGATTAAGGCTGTAATGGGCAGTATCTGTAATGTGTGATTAAGGCTGTAATGGGCAGTATCTGTAATGCGTGCCATGTGGTGTAAATGTGCAGTATGTGTAATGCGTGCCATGTGGTGTAAATGTGCAGTATGTGTAATGCGTGCCATGTGGTATAAATGTGCAGTATGTGTAATACATTAGTCTAGTAAATGATCTCTGTTTAACGGGCCCAGTCCATGTTTTTTTTTTTCAGAAAAAGCACTGTCTGTCCACAAAAGGAAGTGTCTGCCTACATTCCACCCCCCAACCTCCCTGACACCACCTCCCCCAACCTCCAAACAACCAGCCCCCCCCCCCCCCCCCCACCCCCACCCCCCATTTGTTACGTCCAGTTCTTCTCAGTGGAGCTGTGTTAGAGGGCTTGAAGGCCGTGTTGGAAACTGCTCAGATTTACAGACGTGTGAATCATCCTGATGGCTCCTCGCACTCATTAACCCCAGCCTAACAGCCCATCTGCATGCAGGGAAGAAAGGCTGGCACGTCAGCCTGGCACGGCGTGGACAAACAGCAAAACCTCTCTCTCTCTCACCAGCTCCTATGGTGTTCCCAGGCTTCAAAACACCGAGTTCAGCTACCTTTAATTTTACGTGTATATGTACACTACATTCACAAAAGTATGTGGACATCTGTACATCACACCCATAGGTATTTTGTTGAACATCTCATTCCAAATTTATGGGCATTAATATGGAGTTGGACCTCTCCCCCCCTTTGCTGCTGTAACAGGCTCCACTCTTCTGGGAAGGCTTTCCAGTAGATTTTGGAACATGGCTGCAGGGGTTCTCTTCCAACATTGCACATGGTGATCTTATGCTTGTGTATGGCCATGGAAAGCCATTTCACAAAGCTCTTGAACAGTTCTGGTGCTGATGTTATTTCTGGGATTCCAGAGTTTAGTGTTGCAACCGATGATTTCCATGCGCTCCACGCTTCAGCGCTCGGCGGTCCCATTTTGAGCGCTTGTGTGGCCTGCCGCTTCACGGCTGAGCGGTTGCTCCTATGCTAGCCCTCTTCGCAATAGCAGCACTCGCACTTGACAGCTGTTGCCCTAGCAGGGCATAAATCTGATGAACTGACTTGTTGGAAAGGTGGCATCCTATGACAGTGCCGCGTTGAAAGTCACTTGAACTCTTCAGTACAGTCCATTCTACTGCCAGTGTTTGTCTATGGAGATTGCATCGGCGTATGCTTGATTTTATGCACCTAATGTCAATGGGTATGGCTGAAATAGCTGAAACCACTAATTAGAAGTTGTGTCCACGTACTTTTGCAAATGTAGTATATATATATATATATATATATATATATATATATATTGTATTTCCAAAAGTACGTGGACAACCCCTTCTAATTAGTGGTTTCAGCTATATATATATATCAAAACAGAAAAGTCAAAACTACTGTGGTGACATGTAAAACTGGGGGATAGAATATCTATGACAAAGATAAGTCCTTTTTTACTTCATCGTTTTAATCACTTTGCAATCTCGTGTAGCTACACATTTTGTGGGTGGGAGATGCTCGAAAATAAGAATCTGAGTGGAGTGGCGTGATCTTATCCTGTAGGTGCGTGGTCATTTCTGACTGAAGGTCAGGTACTTTTTTAAGGGTTGGCGCACTCTAAATTCTCAACTGCTTTTTCAGGAGCTGTCAGAGCCTCTTCTTGGCCCAGTGATCAAAACATCCGTACCAAGGACAGTTTGTCGGAAGATGTAAAATTCAGTTTGAAAAATTGCGAAATGATTCGGCCTTGCATAGTAATGACTCAGTATTCCACAGAGAGGACAAGCAGAGGAGAGTGTTTAGTTTTTGCCTTTGTTAACCCTTTAATTTGTGAGGTCAAAAATATGTGGTTAGAATGTTCTTAACCTGAACATTCTAGTGCGGATACGACAATCACTGCTGGTAATTAAAAGCAATGGATGTCTAGAAAACTGACTTGTAATTTTGAAAAAGCAAACTAACAAAAAAAACCATTCCATTATAAAAACATTCAAAGGGTTAAACCACACCTCCCCAAAGAACTGCATGTACCCACAGATTTTTTCTAAAGAGTGCAATTGCTGCAAATTTTTCTTCGTATAATTTCAGGTTTTGCATATGTTTTAGATTTGCCCAGACAGTCTTTGTGTGCTAGGAAGGAGCATTTACATAGCCCACTTATAGAAGTTTCTGAACAACAGCCTACTTTACAATGGCTGGTACAGGGGCAGTCGGGGGTTTCTGGTTAAAAGCAAGCAAATTCACTTCAAGAACTCTAAAGTGAGGTGGAAAGACTCGGGTGCGGAGTGATGAATTGTTGACTTGGGGTGGGGAGCCGGGGTTCCGCAATGTATTTCCGTTTAAAAAATATACCTATTTCACTGTCTAAGCCCACTGGAAGGATCGAACCATTCGGAACCTAAGACTGGTCCACAAAGTGTCACTCACACTGCTGTGTAGAGAGTAGAATCTCCATTCATTTCAATTCAGTTAAACTCCCTCCCGAAAAGCTCCCTCGGGGCCAATTTAAACAGGACAATAACGAGTCTGGACGAGCACATATGCTCCTGATAAGTCCAGCCCTCCGTTGTAGTGCGTTACTCTGATGCAGAACTGGGAAGTTCAGATGAGGCCTGCCATGAACACACTCCTGGCCCCCTGACCATAGAGACTGAACAGAGAGTGCTATTCGGGTGCAGCAGAGTGTGTGGCTAGGTCCCAGGACTGTACCTGCAGAGCGTCAACATGCCACCCATTGGAGAATAGAGAATAATGTCTGTGCATAGAATGACATCTGCTTTGTTTGCATGGAAACATTACTACATTTGTCTGGGAGTAGCATTTGGGATGGAAAACAGCTTGACCGTATGCAACTTTTTTTGTTGAATATAAGTAGTATGGCCTTCTGGAAGACGTAGTTGAAGAAACCGTCCTTCACATTATGCGTAGATAGGTGTATGTTGATTCCTGGTCTTAGTGTGCTTGTCTTTGAAATGTCACGACAGAGAAGAGCATCTACTAAATGAAAAGTGAAGTAAAGCAAAGTTAAGTGAGGATAGGAGAGTGAAGTCTTTTGAATCCCTTAGTGGGCGGAGTTACAGTGATCCGTCAGTTTTTGACCCATGTGTAGACCAATAAAAATATTTGGCCCTCAGCAGGAGAACAAAATGGTTGGTTCAAATCCAAAAGACACTGGTACAGTAGCATGTAGAGTAGATCCTCCCCAGTTTGGGTTCCAAGAAGCTTCCATGTGGAATAGCCTGCCAGGTCACGTAGTCAAGGCAGAAACTCTGGAGACTTGATACTGTGTTAGATACTATCTGGTCCGTAGATAGTCAGGACACGGGTTAGGATTTAGTCAGGAATATGGTGAGCATTTTGGGCTGAATCATTATCTTATGTTATGTTAGGTTAAGCTTCATTCTTTCATAACTGCAGTTGACCAATGAGCTGGAGTGTCAACCTCTCCCCAGTCGTCGCTACTGCTTCCCCCCGGCAGGAGTCGCTGTTTCTTCCATGAAGATTTACTTTTGGCAGTTGGTAAATGTGACGTTATTGAAACATGCTTTTTTTTTCCTGGGACAGCTTTTGATTATTACCTCTCAGTAGGACTCACTGTACCCTCCAGCATGCTGAAAAGCATTCAAAGGCATTCCTCTCCAAAGCGAGGCATGTGGACAATCTTTCCCAGCTTGTCTTTTTTTTGGCTATTCACTTTTACCAGGCAAGAATTTCAAACGGTTACATCACCTTCACAGCTGTCCCAGAATTCCTTTCCTTGAGAAATCGGCATGTTTGCAGGCATTTACTTCCACTAATTAATCTTGCTCAATTAGCTAATTGCCTCTGTGCTGCAACGCAAGTTCACTTAGATTAGACCGCACTTAAATGTTTCATGTACTGAGACAGAGTCTTAAGCTGTCATTTGCTAGCTTATCAAGAAAAGATAAAATGCAACACCACGCACATGGTCACTTTGGACTTATTGAGTCTTTAAGGTGTGCGATCACAGATGTGCGATTAGGCTGCTGTTAACGGAACATTCTGATTCTGATGTAACATTCAGTACTGGTTATTGAAAGCAATGGAGTTTGAGAACACAGACTTAGAACTTGCAGAAAGGCCCCTCTTCAAAGGATAAAACAAGAGTGAACAGAATCTGGCATGGAATGGAGGTGCTCCCCGGTTTCCTTGGTTAGGGCTGGTAACACAGTGCTTACCCAGCTGAACGTGCCTTCAGCATAACCAAGCCATTCACAAGTTATCAGTCAAGTTATACTGATGCCAAAGAAACATTTAATCAATAAGCCGGATGGATTGCTCGCTCTATTTATGGTAGTTCTTAAGCAGGCCAGGAGCACTGTACTAACAGGAGAAGTCGGTGTGGTCGGCTTGATGTATGGACAGGGCGTAAGTGTTGAAATGCACGTTTGTAAATAAATTAGCATTCCAGCTGAAAGTCAACAGCTTGGACGGATCACAACGATCTGGCAGCGTCAAACTTTCTGAGGTCGGGGGAAAAAAGTCAATGGCAATGCAAAACGCACAATGCCTCCCAAGCATGTGTGCTTGTGAACTGGAGCCAAAATGGCGGAGCCGTAGTCTGTTTATCAGGTGGCACAGAGGAGTAAACCGTGCAAAAAAGAGCAGAGAAACCTGTATTACATGTGAATTGCACAAATGCAAATAGATGCGTGCATGTAATTGCATGTGTGTAAAACACCGATCATTCGTATATGATCTGTAAATATGATCTTCTGTTATAGTGCTTCATCTTATGTGTCTAAGATCTGCTAGTACTTACACTAATCTGTCTGATCTAGTGCTTCTTGTGATCTGTCGATATGATCTGCTAGTTCTTATTCTCATTTGTCTATATAATCTGCTAGTTTTTACACTAATCTGTGGATATAATCTGCTAGTGCGTATTCTGTTCTGTGGATCTGTTCTGATAGTTCTTGCTCTGATTTGTTTATATAATCTGCTAGTTCTTGTTCTAATCTATGGGTATGATCTGCTAGTTCCTACTCTGATCTGTTTATATAATCTGCTATTTCTTACTCTGATCTTTTGATATGATCTGCTAGTTCTTGCTCAGATTGGTGGATATGATCTACTGATGCTTACTCTGATCTGCAGATAAGCTGTGAATGGGCCAGTGGTCATGTGTCAGTGTGTTTTATTTGCTGCTGAAGAGCAGAAGAAGGGAGGGAGGGAGAGGAGGAAAAAGAGAGAGATGAGGCTGAGAAGGTAGATGGGTACAACTTGTTCCCTGACCTCTGACCCCTCTGCTTGCGGGGCCTCTAATTGGTCGTTCTCATGTTGTACCCACTCCTCATTATTCTGGCCTGATTGGTTGGATTGGATGCTTTGAATGTGCTGGGATGTTGTTGCGGGAGAATGCAAATGTATGCTAATTTACTGTGTGATGTGAGGAAGAGATTCGCATGTTAATGACCTTCTTAATGAGTGCAGACAGTTCCTGATATATCTTACGCAGCCGCGTCGCATTCAGGAGCCCAAAGTCCTGGGTGTGTGTGTGTGTGTGTGTGTGTGTGTGTGTGTGCGTACATGCACAGTCAACCATGCAAAGGTTTCTAATAGACCTGCTATATTTCTGTTGTATAATGAATTTAAATGAACTGTCTGATTGTTTGTGTGTTACAATCAGCCCCCCCGCCCAGCCCGGCTATTTTATTTGCATGTGTAGGTTCCACCAATTCAGTCCCACCAAGGATTTGTAGGATGCTAAGAATTGTGGGTAGAACTATATAATTCCTGGAGTTAAATAGACAGAAGGGAGATAAGAAACCTGTCTTCTCAGGACATCATTGTATTCCTTTAACCCTTTGAAGAAATGTTTTTGCATCTATGATAACAAGAACAGAATTCTTCTTGTAGTCTTCTTCTTGATTGCTTGGAGATTTAGTTAAAAAAATTCTCAGGGGTCTGCAGGAGTTAATTAGAGATATTTACCAGCATCTAGGATCTAGAGTTAAAGTATATCAGCGAATTATTTGACTCCTAGTTTGGATAGGACAAGCATGTAGGGTTTATATTGCAGATTGTGTGTGATTATAGGGTAAGAATGACTGCCTTTCCCGTGCTTTGTGTGTGTGTGTGACGGGCGGGCGTTTGTGTGTTCGTATCGCGTTGTGATCTGTGTGCGGTGAGTCCTACCGGCTGACATCCCAGCTCATTGGCTGCAGCCTCAGATGGAGCTGGTCGGTCACCTCTGACCCTGCAGGGGTTGACTCGTTGTCATGGAAACGGGGTGTGGGGGGGGGGGGGGGGTGTATCCTGAGGGCACAGCTCAGCTTTAGTGAGCTTTAGTTTTTACTGAAAGTTGCTGTACCCCCCAGGCCCCCACGGGCACTCCTGGGGGCGGCCTGATCGCTGGAACTTCCTCTGACCTTCTTTAGGACATGCCATGCTGTTGTCCTTGGAATGCAACATTCCGCAATAGTTCTAATTGATTTTTCTTTTCATTCATCCTCATAATAGCTTTCATGATTGTCATACTCAGTTTCCTGGCCCTCGTCTGCAGTTTTCTTGTCTTTTGGTCTTTTAGTTTATATATTAACTCTACAAACATTTCCAAAGGATATAACCCATGCCCTGGCACTCACAGCTTTCCATTTATTAATAATAAATATAGACAGTACATATAAATATAGACAGTAAATGTAGGGTAATATGGTGAACCTGTGAAATTTGAAACAGCTGACAGTCATTTGTCTCAGTACTTTTGCTCAGTACTTTCGGATGTTTTATAAAAAAATTAAAATAAAAAATACGCATGAAATCAATACCAGCATTGTCTCAATACTTTTGCTCAGTACTTTCGGATGTTTTATAAAAAAATTAAAATAAAAAATACACATGAAATCAATGCCAGCATTGTGAATTTTTGCCTCATAGTTGTTATGTGATTTGCAATACAAGTTTTATTAGTACAGAGGACAAACAACCAGTATGACATAACTGTCGCAAAATGATTTAACTGTATAATTGTCCACACTTATAGTAATCATGACTGCATCATGAAAGCCAAACTGAAGTTCATCAGCCAAGCAGGTGCAGAAAGGAGGATCAGGAAGTGTAAGACGTGGCAAAGGCTCAGCTCAGAAGACAGAGCCAATTAGGCTGCGGACAGGCCAGACTCAGGCCAGACTCAGGCCAGACTCAGGCCAGCGTTTATGTGAATGATTAATAAGGGAAGTGTTTCCTCCACTGAGGAATCTCCAGCCTCTCCTGCATGCAGAGATGAAATATTCATGTGCCTGAATGATATATAATATCTCATATCTCTGGAGGACGGCCAGAGACACGGACTGAATATACACAAGTCAGCACTGTCATCATTCAGTAACACCTCAGAACCAATACACACACACACGCACGCACACACACGTACACACACACACACACACAGAGACATGCACACAAACACACATGCACACTCACACAAGTACACGCACACACGCTCACACACACACACACACACACACACACACACACACATACACGCACACTCACACACACACACATATGCACACACCCACGCACACGCACACACACACACACACACACATGCACACAAACACACATGCACACTCACACAAGTACATGCACACACACTCACACACACGCATGTATGTACGCACACACGCACGCACGCACACACAGACAAACACAGACACATACACACACACTCACACACACACATGCTCACACACTCAAACACACACACACATGCACACATGCACACACGCACACACACACTCGCATGCACGCACACACACACGCACGCACGCACACACAGACAAACACACACACATACACGCACACTCACACACACACGCATGCTCACACACATAAACACACACATGCATGCACGCACACACACACACACACATATACACACCAGCAACACCGGCATCCACGACAAAGAGCCAGTCCAGAGCACCTGTGTATCACCTGTCTGAACGCTGTAAGCAAGGCTGCCGCTGTGCCGTGGAAACGCTCAGGAATCAGCTTTCCACCGGAAAATACGCAGCTCCTTCCTCTCCTCAGACCCCGATTGATTGGCTGGATTCGGCACAGCGGGGCCCGGCTATCACGTCAGTGATGTCGGCCAGTCGCCGGGAGCTTGAGTGCCTTTTTTGTCATCGTTGCCAGTAATTGGTCTGGCGAGTACAGGTGTGAAACAGATCTATTAGATGGAGTGCTCGCTCTACTTTCCCGGAAAAAAGCTGCTATTCAAATGAATGGTCTGACAAACTGTTTTTTGTTTTTTGTTTTGTAATTGGTGATTGGATTGTGAAGAACTAATAATAGTAAATGCTATTCTTAATTGAATGGTACACATAATTTGAACAGCAGGTTTTTTGGAATGTCTTTTCAAAATTCAGTGCTCTAGAACATTGCTTTAAAAATGTTTTTTGCTAAGTATAGTAACCCGAATTTGGCAGAGTAACTTTGATTTGCAGCAAACCTGTGTTGGAGTCTGAAATCTGACCTCTCAGTCATTATTAAACCTGGCCCCTCAGTCACATTATTAACCTGGGTCCCTCAGTCTCGTTATTAAACCTGGCCCCGCAGTCTCATTAATGAACCTGGCCCCTCAGTCTCATTATTAAACCTGGCCCCTCAGTCTCATTAATGAACCTGGCCCCTCAGTCTCATTAATGAACCTGGCCCCTCAATCTCATTATTAAATCTGGCCCCTCAGTCTGATTATTAAACCTGGCCACTCAGTCACATTATTAACCTGGATCCCTCAGTCATTATTAAACCTGGCCCCTCAGTCTCATTAATGAACCTGGCCCCTCAGTCTTATTAAACCGGGCCCCTCAGTCATTATTAAACCGGGCCCCTCAGTCATAATTAAACCTGGCCCCTCAGTCATTATTTAACCTGGCCCTTTCTGACTCATTTGCTCAGTGAACTCCAGAGCTCTGCAGGAGGTGTCCCTTTTTGACATTTCCACCTCCCAGAATCCCGAGCGGCGGCCGAGGCTCCCTGCGGCTAGCTGCCGCCCACAGAGTAGTGCGCCGGCCTTTAATCAGGAGATCTAGAGAGAAAGAACCTAGAAGAAAAAGAAAAGGGAGCAGGTTTTATAGGTCAAACCAGGCCATAAGCCCTGCTTATCCTTTTGAACAGTAGGTTGGCTCTTTGGAATGTTTTTTTTTTCTTTCTTTTTTTTTTTTTTTTAAACTGGAAGTCAGTGTTCTAGATCTCCTTTGCTTTCAGCTACCGGTACCGATTGTGACATCAGCATTAGAATGTTCAGTTGAGAACATATTTGCGATCACTCTTTGAAGGGTTAAAGAGTTAGAGGGTTAAAGGGTATATAATACATGTGAAGTGGGGTCTGGAGACGAGACGGTGTTATTTGGCATGGCGGAGGGCCGAAGGAATGACAGGCGGGAACGTGCCCCGGCGAGCTGAATGATCGATGGCCACCGGCCTTCTGCCTTGTCCTGGGAGTGGTTTAACAGACCGTAGTCGTGGGAACGGAGAATGTGCAATTTGAGCGGGATATGAGGTAGAACGAGATTAGACAAGCAGGACCGGTGGGAATATTGAAATGGGATGGGAGCCATGTCAGGGGCCTGACCTGACAGACCCTACTGCAGGGCTTAATGAGCCGTGCAGGGCTACAGAGAGCGTGACAGGGAGGCGCCCCCTAGTGGCTCATTCAGATCAGGCACTACCGCCATTGTGCAGCGATCTGCTCTGCGCCAACCTGGGTCAGACACCTAATGTCAGAAACCCAGAGGCTGGCAAAAAAAAAAAAAAAACCTGAAAACACTCCTGGAGATTCCCGTGAAAATTTTCACTGAAATATTCTGCCGAGCCAAAGCTTCTAAACATGCTACAGAAGAGATTTCTCTTCACCAATATTGGAGGGGGGAAAAAGATTTTTTTTTCGCCGCTGACAGAAACCTGCAGCATGTTTGCCGCTGTGTAAAAGGTTAATTGCCTGACGCAGTTCTGGCCTCGCCACACGGATGTATTCCGGCGAAATCTGAGAGGAGGAGTGGTGTGCCTTCCTCTCTAATTGGCTCTGGCAGAGCTGGAGACACCCGGATCCCAGGGAGCCGTGGGCTCTGCTGGTTTGTGTTGTTGCTCTTCGCCTAATTGATCTATTAAAGCGGTGGAGTGCAGAGGTGACCCATCTCACTCCGTCTCTCGAGTCTAAATTGGTCGCTAAATATGAAAGGGGGACAGGTGGGCCCTTCGGCTTCCCGGGACTTGGTTTGAGGGCCCCCTCGACTGCAACGCTAATTTGGAACAGCCTAGTAGTAACTCCCTGCAAACATGGCCGCATTCATGTGTGTGAACACCACTGGCGATTGGGGAGAATATCTACGGCTCTCTAAGACACATGTCATCACCAGTCTGCTTCCTTTCACACTGCAGACTTTAGATTTAAAAAAAAATACATTTAAAAAGAATTGGAGATGTGGAATACCAAAAATACCGACAACAGCGTCCCATGAAGCGTTGCCATCAGTGGCGGCGCCAAGCAGAGGAGGCAGTGATGTCATCAGTGGCAGCTCTGAGGAGGCAGTGATGTCATCAGTGGGGGGTCTGAGGAGGCAGTGATGTCATCAGTGGCGGCTCTGAGGAGGCGGTGATGTCATCAGTGGCGGCTCTGAGGAGGCGGTGATGTCATCAGTGGCGGCTCTGAGGAGGCAGTGGTGGTGTAGAGAGAGGGGGCGTTTGGCTGAAAATGCGCCATTACCGCTGAATGCCTCGCGTTCTCTTGCAGGCTAGTGACGTCTGACCCATTGAAAGGAAGTAAGCAGAGATTGTATTCAGCCAGTGACCGGGCTTTCAAAGGCACCTGCATTCACTTTTCACCCTTTTCCGCAGGAACACGTCCAAGACACAATGTCGCCAAGGCAACATAACAAATAGTACCTGTGCCTGACAAAATCATTTTCATTTTCACAGAGAGAGAAAAGCTATACAGGGCTAGAAAAGAGGCACTGGCTGAACCCCTATTGTGATAATCACAGCTTCCTGTAACCCTTTCTCACCAATAGTCTTTCTCTTTTGACACAATAACATGATAAAGCTTTATTGTTTGTTTCCATGGAAATTCATCAAACAGCTGTCGTGTTTTGGGGTGAGTTCTATTTCAGCGTAGCCAATTAAGTAAATAAATTGAAATTCAGTTCATTGATGGAATAAAAAATTCTAATAGAACATTATGCACAGATTTTAGTTCATGACTTGAAATTCATGAATTGAATTTAATTCACTCAATTGAAATGGAATTGACCTCTACCCTGGCAACAGCAAGACCATACCACCTGTATTCTCTCAACATTTAAAATGATACTGAAGGAAATGCACATTACTCATTCTGTTCTTGGACATCGATATCTTTATCTGTCCAGTCATCACAACTGAAGTCTACTGAAGTCGGCCTACAATAACCCTGTGGTGACATCGCTATAACAGTGCAAGTGTGACTGTAATATAATGCTATGGTAACACTGAGAGTGCAGCTGTAGCACTTTAGTGATGTCATGATTCTAAATTGGATAGTGCAGCTGTAGGTCTTTTGTGATTCCATGATTCTAAATGGGATAGTGCAGCTGCAGGCCTTTTGTGATGTCATGATTTCAAATTGGGCTAGTGCAGCTATAGGCCCTTTGTGATGTCATGATTTCTTAAAGAACTAGTGCAGCTATGGATCTTTTGTGATGTCATGATTTCTAAATGGTCTAGTGCAGCTGTAGATCTTTTGTGATATCATTATTACTAAAAGAACTAGTGCAGCTATGGATCTTTGGTGATGTCATGATTTCTAAAAGGTCTAGTGCAGCTGTAAATCTTTTGTGATATAATTATTACTAAAATAACTAGTGCAGCTATGGATCTTTTGTGATGTCATGATTTCTAAAAGGGCTAGTCCAGCTGTAGATCTTTTGTGATATCATTATTACTAAAAGAACTAGTGCAGCTATGGATCTTTTGTGATGTCATGATTTCTAAAAGGGCTAGTGTAGCTGTAGGTCATTTGTGATATCATTATTACTAATTACTGAACTAGAGTGCGACAGTAGCCCTTTAATGATGTCGGGATTTCTTAGAGTGAACTCTCACCGTGCAGCATAATATCTAAAGTGTCGCCAGTTGTTTTGTGTATATGAGACCATCTTAACTCTTGGTCTACAGGAAGCACTGAGCGCATCAGACACTGTATCAAGTTTGGTCTCAAAGGACCACAGGTCCTCCGACTCTATGACAAATGAAAAATGATTCCATGCATCTGTGCAGAGTCAGTGCAAAATTGAATTTGAACTCATTCCCACCTGTGCCCTCTCGTCCCAGTCGCTGTCAGAGCTGAAATTAGTTTCCGCGGTTTATCTTATTAATCCCCGCTAAGAACTGCCAGCGACGAAGACAAGCTGCTATTTAAGAGTTTTATTTTCACAGTGTTTGGGCTTTCTTCTTAAATGGTTTCAGATCTCCCTGGAAACTTACGAGGGGTGTAGCCACCAAAAGTTTCCTCACATTTGAAAGTCTTATTTTTGGTCACGGTGGGAGTAACCGTTGGGAACTCAACTTTCCGACACGTAAAACAGAGAAAGAAATTTCCAGAAGAGGTGTCAGGCTTAAGCCAATAAAAATGTGTTTGTTTTAAAAATGAAAGCAATAACCTGTTTAACTGAAAGACTAACGAATGAAGAACTCAGACAAAAGGAAGATCAAAACAAGCTGTTTGCACAGGCATGTTCACCCGCGCGGATGCCCAGATGCACAGTGAAGCGGGTTAGTCCTGTCCACCTGCTCTCTTCACACAGCCCCCGGAACACACACCTGCATGCCGTTTCTCATATTAGAAATAGAACAGGAGAATTTCCACCCAAAAATGGGTGGAGCTACAATTAACAGCCAATCAATCTCATTTCAAATCAGGGAGTAGTTACACCCAGTTCGAGTGACATGCAAGGGCATTATTTATATTACAAAGCAGGCCAAATAACCCCCCACAATAATATAGCATGATAATGAGAAAAAATGATTTTATGTAGTAAAGATGAAGATTACATGCTGTGATTGGGATATACTGACCAGCAAGGCTGGGTGTTTATCACAGATTCCTTGGCTTTCCCCATTGTTTGGCATCTCCACGACTTCCTCAGTTTTTAATGCTTTCTGTGATTACTCGACAATTTTGAATTGTGACTGCCAATCTTAACATTAGCCTGCAACGTTACTATGCATTTTCACAGTGGCCTGCTGCAAAATTCTGGGAGAAATGAAGTGCGACAACATATGCAGATTCTGGAATGTGCTGGAATCAAGATGCTTGTCCTTGTCAGTTGTCGCTGTCAGATGTTTGACAGCCCCTGTCAACAGTGTTGATGCCAAGCACTCCTTTGCCCCGCTAAAGTAACATCAGTGACAACAGGCACTCATCAAAGACTCAAGCACGGGGGTATTATTGTCTCAAAAAGATAACAAATTAATAGCCTGATATCTCAAAATATTGTGGTGTAATAATATTGATGTCTTTTATGATTCATGTTTTTTTCGTAACTGCAAGAGAGAACTTATGCAGATTTACATGCCATATTAAAATGCGTGCACTTAGGCTCCTGAGGCCTGTCAACACATTTTTGTGCCCTGTAGCGGACATCTGGTAGCAGTCTCTGGTGTTCATCTGAAGAAACAAGTATTCTACTACTATCCAAATGTACACTGCACGGGACATTCAATCAAAACAAAATAAATCATATTTCTTAACAATATTTTCATTGCAGGATGTGTTTGTCATCCATGGCACTAGTATTATATCAAGAGAGAAAAAAATCTAAACATTTAAACTTTTTTTCTGCTGGGTTTCAGGAGGATATACAAGGATTCACAGTAGGTGTATAAAAAATAAAATCTTGTCTTTGGTTGATGTTTCTCTGGTCCTTCCTGACAGACGCGTACGTTCATGTGCTGTTTCTTCACTGCTATCCCAGTTCTTTTGACTCGGTCTCCCTGGCTAAAGCAGGGTTGTGCAACGAACACCATATCAACTATTTCTGGATTTCATGCAAACATCTGCTCTTAATTACTTAATTACCCCAATTACTTACTAATTGATATTTTATCTACATTTCATGATAGGTTCATGACTGACAGCTGAAGACTGTTTCTGTGTCCCACAGTTCTTACTGTGGTCTAAACTACAGTTTTAACCAGCACACAGTCCTGTGAAATCTCTTTGGTATGAATGTGTGTGAATGGTTTCAGATCTTTAGGCAAATTCAAATATTTATACAAAGGGTAAGCACAAAACACATATTTCAAATTTGTATTTAATTTATTTAGACGGCCATCTACCGACGTTATTATAAATGTATATATATTATGAAACTGTTTATTAATGCATTTTGAAATGTTAGCACATACACTTACTAAAAACTTACTAAAAAGTAATAGAGACACTTATTGACCATTTACTAGCCATCTGTAATGTATTTTCAGGCTCATCTGAGGTGAGTGTTTCCAAAGCTTTATAAATGATCTATTACTCCCAAAAAGATGGCCCGGGAAACATTTCATAGGTACTGAGCTGAAATACGCCATCTTATGATTATGAGTATTTATAAATGTATTATTATTATTATTATTATTATTATTAATAATAATAATAATAATAATAATAATAATAACTATTTACTGGCAATTTACTGGTAATTATGTGTAACTACTTTCTAGCTTATTAACAGTATATTACTAAATATTAATTAACAATAAATGGTTTGCAAGCTATTTATTGACGGCTTATAGATGCTTTATTAATGACGGATTATTATAAAGCATTACCCGCACAAGCCCTGCAGGAATGGAATTGACCACCATTGCGTGCGTGCGTGTGTGTGTGTGTGTCTGTGTGTGTCTGTGTATGTGCGGGTGCGTGTGTGTGTGTGTGTGTGTGTGTGTGTGTGTGCGTGTGTGCGTGTGTGTGTGTGTGCGTGTGCATGTGTGCGTGTGCATGTGTGCGTGTACGTGTGTGTGTGTGTGTGTGTGCGTGTGTGTGTGTGTGCATGTGTGTGCATGTGTGTGTAATGAAAAAACAGTGGTGTCAGCACACCTTGGCTGGCAGCAGGTCTCACACAGTCTGGTTTATATGTGGCCCTGCTCACTTCTCCTGTTCTATGCTGAAGGCTTTTTTTAATTATTGGAGTAGGTGTACACTTACATTGTTGCAGTTCCCTCTGGGAGCATTGCCCTTTCAAAGACAAGACTTACTACTACAAGCTCTATTTGTGTTATAGAAACTTCTGAAACAAAGACGGAATATCCAAGAGAATTTTTTAAAGCAAGTTCCCCGTCTGCAGAATGTGGAACGTGGAGCCTCAGTACTGGACTGTAACATATTCTGTGCCCTTGCTGGAGATAGGTAGTGGGGCTAGTTGAGGTTATAGGTGATGTGTCGTCGTCCGATTGCCATGAACCTCTCCCACAAACCAAGCCCTGCCGCAATATATATATATGTATATATTGTGGGCAGGGCTTGGTTTGTGGGAGAGGTTAAGGGCAATCGGAGGACGACGCTAACTGGTAAAGTTGTCACACGCATCTGTAGTGCATCAATAATTAGTTTTTAAAGTGTGCTTTCTTCCCAGTAGGGGTCTGTGACTGAGGGATTCACAACCCGAGAGAGAGGAAGTTACTAGCAAGGAAAAAGCTGTGTTGTAGTTTTGTTTATTTTTGTCTTTGTTATTTTAGTTTGTTGTGTTGGTTTATCATTTTTTACTCGGATCTCGTGAGGGTGAAAGGCAAAGTCGTTTTATGTAATTTTGTAATGATCATGCTCTCTTTCTCTCTTATAAAATAAATACCGAAACATTCTGGAAATCTTGCATCTCCCTGTGTCCATATCTGCACACACATATATTATATATAAATTTAGGCTCACAGACACTTCTTGTTCATTGTCTTAATTCCAGTCCAATGTGCTGGAGTAGAGAGCTTAAAACCACTTAAAATTGTGACACTGTCTCAATATTCTTGTAGTTAACTACATACAGTATACCTGTTATGTGCTGGAGACTTGAATGCCCCCTGCTGGTCATCCGTGCTTCTCTCTCTCACTCCCTGGGATTTGGAGCTTGGCCTTAATGAGCTGCTGATTGGCTGATTACCCTCACCTGCCCTGGCTCTACATAAGCCTCCTGCAGCTGAAGCAGAAAAGAGTTTCTGGTGGGTTTTTGAAAAAGGAAAAAAAAGAAAAAAGAAAAAAAAAAACACCTCCAGAGAAATCAAGAGCAGAGAGATGAAAAGGTAGCCCAGTACTTCCTTATCCAGCAGTTCCTCCATGGGGGTTTTTCCCTGAGATTATGGCTGATTGTGAACTTTTTACAGAGAATAAGAGGGAATAATAGCGCTTTGAATATCGGTGCAAATTTAGTACACTCATTCGTAGAAAAGGAATATTGAGGATTTGTTCAAATTCATACAGATGCATCAAAAAACCAGCAATAATAGAGTTAAGGTATCATTTGTTGTTCCAGAATATAAAGTCAATATATATAAAAAGATGAAGTGATAGCCTGTTTAGTTTTTGCAGGGAAGATGACTGCCATTTTACTGGCTTAGCAGTGGGTAGAGGCCAAGTAAGGCCACCCAGGGTGGCTGTGTGTTCTGATTCTGCTAGGACGGAGTGTGGCACAGTGGGTAAGGAACTGGGCTTGTAACCGAAAGGTCGCCGGTTCGATTCCCGCGTAAGGACACTGCCGTTGTACCCTTGAGCAAGGTACTTAACCTGCTTCAGTATATATATCCAGCTGTATAAATGGATACAATGTAAAATGCTATGTAAAAAGTTGTGTAAGTCGCTCTGGATAAGAGTGTCTGCTAAATGCCTGTAATGTAATGATTCCAGGTCAGTGCCAATGTATCTAAGGTATAGATATACATTCAGAATGTAGAGAAGACATCTTACAAACATTGAACAGAATTCAAATGATGCGGTTAATTGTTTCTTATGGATTCCAGCACATGTGAGAGTTGAAGGTGTAATGATGTTGCAGATAAATATGCTAAAAAGGCAATGGAGAGAATTTAGATTTGAGTTTAAATTTTAATGCAGCAGAAATGAATAATTTGATTAAAGTTAAATTGAGGAATAAATGACAAAACCAACAGAACAACGAAAAACAGAACTACATTTTATTAAGATTAAATAAAGTGTGGGAATGATGAGAAAGTTAGGAAGGAGTGGGAGAAGAGGAAACAATTATATCAACAAGAATGATATTTGGACATACAGGCCTAAATGATTCACTTTATCTAATGAACAAACACAACAGTGGGAGCTGTGATTACTGCCTTAAAAAAGAGACTGCTGAGTGTGTAATATTATCTTGCCCAAAGTATAATTTAGAGAGAGAATCTGGGAGATACGGTAAGGGGGTAAATTATGAATTGAGAGTTGCAAAGTGTTACAAATAAATTCAGGGGATAAATGTTATTCATTTATGTCTGAGTACTTTCAGTGTGGAGAAACATCAGCTTATGGCCTGTCTCTGCCCACTTAACAATTTTAAAAGATGTGAATTAGAGTATATTTAGTCAACAACAAAAAAAACATGGAAAAATATCAACTTCAAGAATGAAATTTTTCACGGTCCTATCAGGTTTTTGTTTTCTTAATTCTCAGAAAGTCGGTTGAATATATCTCTTTATATTTCAATTCCTGGGTTTTTAAAGGGAATTTGCACACACACACACACACACATACGCACACAAAAAAAGAGGTTTATTATTATTATTTTTATATTTATTTCTTGTAGTCAATTAATTATAAGTGCTGTAACCATGCATGTGGACATTTACAGTCACACTCCAATTCAAAAGGTAGTGTGCAGTTCAAAGCGAAGAAAAAAAAATAGCTTTAGTCCTGATATGGCCAGGCTGAGCACTCCATAGTTCCATAATTTAGTGTAGAGGTCTGCACTAAAAAAAGACAGTTCATCCTTCCTTTTAGACAAGCTTTCAGGACACACACTAAGCCTTCGTCTGAAGCTCTGAGCTGTCTTCCGGGGACATGTGTGGCTGGTAGCTCAGAGAAAACTCTGATGGTAAATGCAACAGCAGCTGTGCGGAAGAAGGAAATGAAATTATCTTTGTAAAATTGGGGAACCGAAGGCAAATTAACGCTGTCCACACGCCCCTCATTAAGTCCGGCTTCTGCCTCCTCGTTGCCAGGATGTTGGCTGCTTGTTGCTGCAACTACTTAGCCAACTGACATTTGGACAGCTGTGTTTACAGAGGACGGTGTAGTAACTGTCAGAGCGTGATTTTGCCCTGATCTTCAGCTGTGGGAAGGAGCGTTGCTGCCACCTAGGGGGATAGTGAATTACTACAGGTCTCTGCTTCCCGCTGTGGGAGTTTTAGGGAGAGTAGGTTCAACAGTGACGCAGACACGCAGCATGATGAATGTGCGCATGTGTGCGCATGTGTATGTGTGTGTGTGTGTGCGTGTGTGCGTGTGCGTGTGCAGGTGTGTGTGTGTATGTGTGCGTGTGCAGCCAGTGTGTTCCGCACATTAACTTGATCCTGCACCTGCACCACCACCACCACCACAACCTTTTTGCTATTTATTTAAAATAACTATTTGTGGTTCCCATTTTTTGAGGGCACAGTATAGCTCATTAGCTGTATCATTCACTTCTATATTACCTTTTTGTCCAGGGTGAGAATTATTTTGGTGCCGTCCGTCACTATTCTCATTCTTGTTGCTGCTGCCTCTCCTTTTATCCCACCAATCTGAACTCTTAGAATAATGTGGCTGTCAGGATGTGAGGCAGGACTCAGACGCGGAGGTTTGATCGTAAGTGATATTTATTCACTTTCTGATAGTAGGCGCAACACACCAGGGCAAAGGTCTTTCAGAACAGAGGCAGAGTCAACACCAGGAACAGGCAGAGATTCGGTACACAGGAAGTCAAAAACCAGGCAGAGTATTAGCAGGTACACACAGGTAGTTTTACAAAAGCCAGTAAGACAGAGAAACTGTTACAAACTGAAAAACAATGCTTGAACAGGCAGGGTATAAATAGACAGGGTAAACTGGGAACAGGTGTGTAACATGTGGATAGAACAATAGGGAACAGGTGAAAACAATGAGGAAGGGGAACATAGCACATGCACAGGTAATTAAACAAAGTGACTGCAGGAACCCTGCAAAACCATACATGGCCAGCAGGGGCATAACAACAAAAGTTCATGCAGGAGTCCTGACAGTGGCACTTGGAGATAAATCTTACAGGTATAACGATGATGATGATGGTTATTTATTTATTTATTTATTTATTTATTAGTGTGGTTGCCTTAGGCAATCACACTATTATTATCGCACATATTATTTATTTATTTATTTATTATTCCACCCATTTTTTGGACCGCTACTCCTCCCAGAGTTTTCGCACCACATACACGTACCATATGTCAAATTGACCGGCTTCTTTGGGAATCGATTGCTATTGCTTTGTGGAAAGTTTCGCTGCACAGTTTTTGAGAAATATGACTTTTTTTGGCCAATTTTTCCCATTGAAAATGAATGGGGCTGTGACGTCATACAAATGTGAATTATGAAGTTACAGCATTGGTCGGCTTTGCACACGTGATGCGGTCCGCTCTACGGTCTCACCAGCCAGGATAGGATATAGCTGGATGCGGAAGTGAACGCGATAAAACGGTATTCCAAATGAAAAATTACAAATGAAAACGCTGTCAGCTAGGTATATCAACAAACATATGGCTCAAATGCTTTATACCACAATTTAGATAAGATCTTGACGAAGACGTACATGCACGGATTGTGTTATTCAAACGAGGTTTCCTGGCGACTTAGCCACCAGAAAGGATATAGCTGAATGCGGAAGTGAACGCGATAAAACGGTATTCCAAATACAAAATTACAAATGAAAACGCTGTCAGCTAGGTATATCAACAAACATATGGCTTAGGCATACCCAGAAGTCCTCAATAATAATTGTATTTCACAAGATATTACGCAAATTCGTTGACGACGTTTTGTCAGGTCCAGCGTCTTTGAATGCTAGTGCTAACAAAGAGCGAATGCATTTAATGCGATGATGAGAAAACTTTCGGTTGACCTAAAAAAAACGATATTCCAAAACCAAACATAGACGTGCTGTTATACCTGGTTAGAAAGCTTATGCTTTCATCTACTGAATAAACGAATTCTCAAACAAGCCAGACGGTACTAAAAAGGGCAACAACGCCGTCAACAAAACGTGTGCAGCAGCTTCTGGTCCGGTCTTACTCCAGAAAAAGACGTCAGCTTGTAATACCACACATGTTGCTTTGGGTGTTCTCTACCTTTGTAGTACAAACTGGCTTGATCTACACATCATCGATCTAATAGGTGACAGAATAAGCTTTCTAACAATGTATAATATGTCAAATTTTACTTTGGTAATACCGTTTTATATTCCAGCGTGTTGGAAACTTTGGTCTCTTTATAACTGCATTACGCATTCAGCCAGTGAAAGCAATGCTTTCTCACCCCAACGCGTTTGCTACAGTACACAACTCCGCTTGCTTGTTGATGCACCCCTCGTTATAACAAAAGTTACTAGTACTGGCTACCAGCCGATGCTTATTCACAGAAGCTGTATGCAACTATTTTAACACATATTTCTCGCCTCATTTTCTTTCTTAGAAATTTGGGTCGGCTAACACGTAATAGGCTATCCTCTGTCTATGAGTTGGTATCTAAGGTAACAGATTAAACTCTGAATTGCAGCCCAGTTAAAAGTTTTTAGTTGAATGGTAAAAATGAGCTGAACTTAACGTAAAACCAATCAAATTAATGTCCCTAGCCTTGTCTTGCTTTTTAAAATGGTGCGGTCGTGCAGTGGCCAGCTGAACTGGCCAGCTAGCTTTATGATTCGCCGTCACTCGTCACAGCATACCGTGAGTAAATCTCTGATCTCAAGTATTGATGAGGGGTTAACTTAGCTCTGAATATGTGTGTTGCAAATAAACTCGTTGCCGTGATGTTATAGCATGTATACCATACTCTGTCTCTGCTTATACTACAGAAACTGTTCACTCCGTTCAGCACAAAGTCGACTTTGCGTTGGCGGCAACCACACTTCACAATTTCTGCAGGAATTGTCTAGTTATTATTATTATTATTATTGTAGTAGTGGTAGTAGTAGTAGTAGTAGTAGCAGCAGTAGCTATAGTAGCAGTAGTAGTAGCAGTAGTAGTAGTAGCAGTAGCTGTAGCAGTAGTAGGAGCAGTAATAGTAATAGTGGTGGTGGTAGTAGCAGTAGAAGTAGTAGCAGCAGTAGCTATAATAGCAGTAGGCAGTTGTAGTAGGCAGTAATAGTAATAGTGGTGGAGGTAGTAGCAGTAGTAGCAGCTGTAGCAGTAGCAGCAGTAGCTGTAGTAGTAGCAGTAGTAGTGTGAGTGTTTATGTTTAATTAACATATTCACACTGAAGCATGCTGCCAGTCACTGTAACCCCTGATTGGCTGTAGAGGGTGTGCCAGTGTCTCTGGGATGGGGTGGCAAACGGAGGTCCCATAGCTGGCCCCACAGCATCCTGGCAGGAGGACTGTCACTGAGCGTGTCTAATGGTCCTGCGTTTGTGTGTGTTCAACACCAGAGACACGTGGAGCTTTTTTGACCGGGGTCAGTCTGAGGTTACAGCATTACACCACATTACTGGCATTTAGCTGACGCTCTTATCCAGAGCGACTGACATGTTTTACATAGCATTTACACTGCATCCATTTATACAGCTGGATGTACTGTATACTGAAGCAATGCAGGTTCATTTTTTGCTCAAGGGTACAACAGCAGTGTCCTACCCAGGAATCGAAATGTTAGGTTACAAAACCAGTTCCTTACCCACTATACTATACACTGGCTCCCTCAACAACAAACGCTAGGAGGTCGATGTACATCGCAATCCAAATCCATACCCCACTCAGCCATTAATGTGATTTATTTAAAAACACAGGGAAATTCTAGAACACCTCACCGTCTGTGTCGTTGGAAAAGAGGAAAGTCTAACGGACGCTGCAGTATCAGGGCGACATTACTGGGAATGAGCAGAGCGGGTGTGAAGCAGAAGTACTTTATTATTAAGTGCTCCATTAATTAAAGCCTAATTTATGTGACTGGATGCTAGCAGGACACATCATACAGCGGTGTTTATGATGCGTATTGATCTAACTTTATTAGGTGAGGCGTAAACGAGACCCTGACAGGACATTAAACATTTTTAACGTGTTAAAAACTGTGAACATGTGTACCGGGTGCGAAATCACATTAGCTTTGGTCTGTGGCTCCAGGAGGTCGAGGTGAAGTACCGAGGATGTTCTGTTAACCATTATTTCTGCTTAAGAAACTCCAGTGTCATTTCCAAAGATCACTATGCTAAGGTCTACACTGGGCTGTACAGGGATAGATTCAAGCTAAGCCAGGTCTAAACTGGGCTGTACAGTGATAGATTCAGTCTAAAACAGGTCTAAATTGGGCTGTACAGGGATAGATTCAAGCTAAACCAGATGGAATCTGGGCTACCATGGAGACATTTCCAGGCTGATAATGTCAGTGATTTTTCTCTGTGTGAAAAATAGCATCTTATTGGGGAACTTGGTCTTTTATGAACTTCAGTATTTGGAGAGCACTAGAAAGAATGGATTCTACAGTATATTTGCGGTTCTGTTTTCATGCAAATATTTCATTTGCATTCGGAGATCAGTTTAATGATGGAAGCACCTCTTAACCTTCTTGCAGCAACATTATGCAGGTTAGAAAAGCTGTTCATTTTCTGAAAGCCAAAAAAGACTATCATTTGAGCCCACAATATGAGTCTGCATTATCTCTGTACCTAAGGATCATTTGAGCTGCTTCAATGTAATTAAGTAGTGTGGAAGCCATATAAATATATAGTGGGTTGGGTTATTACTCTGTAATGCTCATTGTCTCATTGTCAGTTAGATGAGGGCGTTGGGCTAACGATCTGAAATACAGCCAGTTAGATGTTGAGGATGTTGGGTTGATTATCTAAAATGCTCATTGACAGTTAGATACTCAGGGTGTTGGGTTAATAATCTTAAATACTCATTATCAGTTAGATGTTTAGGGTTTTGGGTTAATGATGTGAAGGTGTTGGGTCATTCATTGGATGGACGCAAGTCAGTAGGGCACATGCAACATGCCAGATGACATCACTCCCTGACCTCTGACCTCTGAAGTGTCACTGCTCCACGGTCGTAGTCACCAGACGTAAGACACCAGCAGATGTTTCCTCCTGAAAACTGATCTCAGATCAGTCTCACCGTGGTTCCCAGGTAATTTGAGCACAGAGTCAGAGCTGGCTGAGCTGATCCAGGACCACCTGCTCGCGGGAGCAGGGGGTGGAAGTGGGTGGCGTTAAAGTGCAGACAGTATATGCAACCTGCATTGCATATGAAACGCACATGCGAACGTGCGTAGTTGAGCTATGTGCGTGTGAGATGCTTCCCATCCCTGGTGATGCACTCATTCATCTGCACACACAAGGCCCTGCTCATCTGCCACACTGACGCTTTTCCCTCCGTTTGACTCTGACCAGGGGAGTGCTGTTTTCTCCACAGGAGTGGATGCGTGTGGATGGATCCATCCATCCATCCGTTAGCCAACCCGCTTATTCCCGGTCAGGGGTTGGGGCCTATCCCAGCACGCATTGGGCGAGGGGCAGTACAGGTCACCAGTCCACTGCAGTGTATGCTTAGATCTAAATGAGAAAGCCTCTTTAATTTCTCGTGTCTCGTATGAAGTGGTTGTAATCGGTAGTGAATGTGTATTCACTTGAGCCAAGGGCAGTGTCAGTCTGACATTTGTCTGTGATCCCAGTGAGCTGATCTGGATGAAGCATATGGGTGAAATGATTAAACTATTTTGATGGGGGAAAAGTTTTAAAACACTTTCCCGGATCCCTGAAAGTGACATTACCATTCATTGTGCACACTCGTTTTCAAAATAAAATAGATGTTCTGTCAGTTAAAACGGTCAGCGACCTGCAGGGATTTCTTTGCCGTCAAAAGAGTGAGAGTATTTCAGTTAATTACCCAAACCAGATCTTTCAGTGAGCGTCAGTCAGTTGCCAGGTATCGGATTGCCTGGCGCAGTGAATGCTGGCGGCCACACGGGGGCAGTGTTGCCTCAGCTATCTCTCAGCATTGCGACTGCTTGGCTGTGCTGTGGGTTGCTGCGGAGAAACTTGGGACGCTGTAAATCCATGGCTGTGGTGCAGGCTTGCTGCACGCACATCTACAAAACTAATCCTAATGCTTTCATACCACGGATATCCAAATGACTGAGAAACGCGTGGTCATGCAGGTGTGATTGGCTATAGTCTTTATTTCCTTTCTGTTGTTATGTAATTCAGTATCTACATCTCATTCAAATTTGTTGTGAGCAGCATCTCAATCTGTTACATGTGTCCCTCAAGTCAACAGCATCCCAGCATACTGACACTGATAACTGCCAGCACAGACTAACACTGACACTGCTAACTGCCAGCACAGACTAACACTGACACTGCTAACTGACAAGCATGGTCTTACACGGACACTGATAACTGAGTGCATGGACTACAGTGACACTGGTCACTGTCAGCACACTGATTTTGGCACTGATATCTTATTCTTCAGACACACGCTGACATCAAACAGACACACACAGACACTGAGACCCCCCCCCCCCCCCAAAGAACAGATACTGGCTCCCAGTTTGAGTATTCAGGATTCTTAACTGTACTCTGATCATTAATCCTGTGTGTGTGTGTGTGTGTGCGCACGTGTGTGTCTGCGTATGTGTGTGTGTGTGTGTGTGTGTGCGCCTGTGTGTCTGCATATGTGTGTGCATGTGTGTGTGTGTATGTGCATGTGTGTGCGTGTGTGTGTCTGCGTGTGTGTGCATGTGTGTGTGTGTATGTGCATGTGTGTGTGTGTGTGTGTGTGTGTGTGCATGTGTGTGCATGTGTGTGTGTCTATGTGCATGTGTGTGTGTGTGTGTGTGTGTGTGTGTGTGCATGTGTGTGTCTGACTGTAGGTGACCTGCAATATTGTTCGCAGCTCTCTGGCCCCATGGTGCTCTGTCTCTCCCCTGAACAACCTTATATTGAGGGTGCCTCTTTTTCACTGCCACATCACATACAGATACACACACACACACACACACACACACACACACACACACACGCACACACCCACACACACACGCCATGCTGTTAGGGTATTCATAATCCGAAATGTCACAGAGAAGGGAGGGGGGATCGAAGTGAGAGAAGGGGGGGTGGAAGACAGTGAGAGGAGGGAGTAGAATGGAGAGAGGGAGGGATGTGTTTGAAAGAGAGCAGGAGAGAGGGAGGGGCCAGAGAGAGGGAAACAGCCAATGCCGAACCGCTGTGTCTTGTGAAAGAGAGCGAGCGAGCGTGAGCGAGGTAGGGAGAGAGAGACAGAGAGAGAGAGAGAGAGAGAGGATGCTGGCCTCAGTCTCTTCCCTATAAGAGTCATTCTCTCTCAGTCTTCGGGCTGACACAGAGCGCACGGGACTTCCCTGGCGGATTACAGTCACACCTCTCCTCTCCTCTCCTCTCCTCTCTCTCGTTCACTCCGTCACTGACCCCCTCATCCCTCGGTCCTTCTCTTCGCCAGCGGAGGAGCTTTCCCCCCCCCCTCCTCCTCCATTCCCGTCCCTGTCCCGGTCGCGGGGGGTGTTTGTTCGGGGGGCCCGGCGGTCGCCCTGCGCGGTGGGGTGCAGGGGGGGCGCGTGCTGAGATGACCGTCCCGTTGCTGAAGATCGGTGCGGTGCTGAGCACCATGGCCATGGTCACGAACTGGATGTCCCAGACCCTGCCCTCTTTAGTGGGGCTCAACGGCACCACCCTGTCCAGCGGGGGCACGTCCGAAAAGATCGTGAGCGTGCGTACCACTTTCCTGCTGTATTTTTGGGGGGGGGCGGGGGTGGGGAGGGGGGGTTTGGCTTTCCGAGAGTTTTCGGTTGCTGGTTTTCTCTGTGATAGTAGCGAGTGTGCATGTAAGAGAGACAGAGAGGAGAAGGAGAGTTGGGGTCTGTACACAAATATGCTAGTTCATATATGTGCTTTGTGTGTGTGTGTGTTGGGTGATTGGGTCTGTATGCATACGTGTTTGTGTATGTGCGTGTGTGTGTGTGTGTGTGCATATGTGAGTATGTGTGTGTTTGTGTGTGCATGTGTGAGTGTGTGTGTGTATGTGTGTGCATATGTGAGTATATGTGCGTGTGTGTGTGCGTGCATATGTGAGTGGGTGTGTGTGTGATTGTGTGTGTGCGAGAAAGATAGAGACAAAGAGAGAGAGAATCTGCATGTGTGTGTGCATGCGTGTGTGTGTGAGAGAGAGAGAGCGAGAGAGAGAATCCATGTGTGTCTGTGTTTTGTTGAATATTTTATGACATGAGTCACCATTTATTTGTTCCATGCAGAAGCAGATTAACGTGGGAGGTTCAGTTCAGGTGCGTGGGCGGGTCAGTGTGGATGTACAGGTGGAGAGGAGGGCGGGAGGGGGCGTGTAGGTGGGCTCTGGCATAGGTGGCACCTGTACTTGAGTCCTCTTTATCCCTTTCCCTGACATGTCCATCATTTACCCAGACCCTGGTGTAACTCCGCCCATTTACACAGTCATATAGTCATAAAGCTGGAGTGTCCAGCCTGTCTTATCCGAAATGGGTGCAGGTTTTTGTTTTCGCCCAGCTCTAAGACATCTGATTCTACTTACCATGCTCTTGATTGAAGACCATCGTTAGTTAAATGTTGGAATTCAGTGTAATAGTGCTGAGCTGCAACAAAAACCTGCACTCACACTGCCCCTTTTTGGATAGGATTGGGCATCCCTGTTATGCATTATATGAACAGTCATTTTCAAATCTTGACTGACTCCCATCCTCTCTGATTCATTCCCATACAATGCCAACTTTTCACAGCCCATTCGCTCCAGATACGGATTCATTTAGGCACAGTTCTGA
Organism: Anguilla anguilla; assembly: GCF_013347855.1. Classification (NCBI taxonomy): domain Eukaryota; kingdom Metazoa; phylum Chordata; class Actinopteri; order Anguilliformes; family Anguillidae; genus Anguilla; species Anguilla anguilla. The sequence continues at coordinate 58,353,515 of NC_049202.1, read as the reverse complement.
TTCATTTCACTGTCACTGAATCGTTTTTCTCCAGCATCTGTTTCATCTGAGCTTCAGAGAATCGGTTCAATCCAGCATTTCATTTATTTGAAAATGACTGATCTGATTCATTACACTTTCTGATTCTTTTCAAAATCCTTTAAATCAATTTACTTCAGGCCCATGTCCGAATCAGTGCACTTGCCTACTATTGAGTAGGCTTGTTGAGTACAGTGGATGAGAAGGTTGTTAAGTAGGACTTTTTTCTAGATGTAGTGTACCTAAAATCACTTTAAAAATGAAGCGCATACTGCCCATCGTGTGCTAAAAATATGCACTGAACAGTACACAGTATACTTGTGCATTTACTTTGAGGATGCAGTCGTTAGGAGGCTGATTAGGGCACAGCCCAGTATTTGATTCATTTCAACTCCACAGTGTTGATTCAGGCATTTCCTCTATATTTGTCCAGTATAGCAAACACATTCAGAACCTTTGGTAGAATTTCTTTAATGCCAACTTAATACAGCTTGGCTTGTGTTTTCAGAATGATAAGTGCTTAACACTAGAGTGTTGAAAATAAGTGTTGTAAAAACACACATTCTGTTATTTGCGTGTTGATATTAAAACAGTGTCATGTAGTGGCATCCAATCATAATATGACCACAGACTCAGGTTGAAATAAAACAAATTGGGCGTACCTCATTTGCATAGTTAACCTGAAATTGCATTGTGTCTTAATGGTTTTCTTTTTACTCTAAAGACTAATGCTAATTCTTTATTTGATTAGCTAGGTGCCACTGCACAAGGGGATATAATCACACCGTTCCTGTTATCTGGAAATGAAATAATGAAATTTAGTTAAGCCCCTTAGGCCATGACAGTGGGACATTAGCCAAAAAAATTAGTCATTTTGGCTTAGCCAAAAACAAGCACATATCTTGTGTTGTGTTAATCCACATTGCAATGGCGATACCTATGGTGCAGTTACTGCTGACATACAGAACAATGGACAGGTTTCTCTTGATAAAGACAATCAGGCAGCCTGTAGAAATAAAGAATAAATTAAAATGTATTTTATTTAATTATGGACTATAGTGCTGACATTTGGGTGCAACATTGATTTTACTGAAAATCTCATTTTGGCCAGAGTCGGCCACAGTTGGCCATAACCGTAACACGAACTAAAGTTATTAAAAACTCGATCACTGAGGAGTGCTCAACAACTACGGACTCCATAAACCACCAAAAATGTACCAACGGAAGCCTTTAATTAATATCCAGTGGAAAATAAAGACAGAGCATTGTTTCTTTCATGTAGCCTTTAGTTCTGAGGTTTGCTGATGTCTCTGTGTGGATTATGCCTGCCTCTGTGCTCCAGATTTCCTTCTGCTTAAATAAGGCTGGTTCCAATCATGCAGCCAATGTCAGCCATTAATAAATCAGTCAATTAGACACAATTATATTTTTTTAACTCCTCTTTAGAATATTCACAAGTTCATATATATTCTCCCATCACTATTTTTTATATCTAATGAATAACAGAAAGGTTGTTTATGATACCAAAGACAAAACATTGTTAAAGCCTGTTGGCTCATTAGTGTTCAGCCAATAGGCTTCTCTCCTATGACATCACCCCCCCCCCCCCCCCCCCCCCCCCCCCCCCCCCCCCCAGGGGGCGGAGCCTGACATGTTCAATAGCTATGAAGTGCAATGTGGCCAGTGAGCTGAGCAAACATAATGGTAGTTATCAATTGTTCTTTCTTGGCAATGGCAATGTTTGAAAAAAAACAACAGTTTAAATATAGATTCTTGGCACATGTACAAAAATGACAGAGATAGAACCTTAAGCATCTCTGATGGCTCAAAAATGATGCTTCTCTTTTCGGTGTGTGGACAAAAAGGTCACTCTTGACTTGTGAATTTGTCTCCGAGGCACATTTCTGTAAGTACTGTTATGGCAGGCGCAGACTGTGGATGCGCTATCAAATGAAAAAGGGACCCTGATTTATGATTCTGAGACCAGTACGCCCAAAATTCATCGTGCAGCTTTGAGCTAAAGCGTTCCACTGAGAGCCCATCGGAATGATGTGGCACTTAGGGAAAAGGCCTATTGATTTCCTATTGAGCGTACGCGTGGATTCACTGGCACAACGAGACCACGCAAGCCCGCTGCGCTATACTCTCAGCCGCCACAGTGCGCTCGCGTTAGCTCTTCAGTTCCAGATGAAGAACTGAGAAAATTTGCTGTTGTATTGGCTTGCGAATTACATTGCAGCGTGCTTTTTCAAACTGAATTGCATCTTGTGAAATTCTGAGGGGAAGGTGGTGAGGCGACATCCATATAGAATAGAATAGAATAGAATATAATGGAATGGAATGGAATAGAATAGAATAGAATAGAATAGAATAGAATAGAATATAATAGAATAGAATTGAATTGAATTGAATTGAATGTGCTTTTTTGATCACCAGTGGGGAAATTCACTATGTCATCAGGCAGCAGACTCAATATAAAGAGAATGTAAAACAGCTAGTTAATGTTCACGCACAATACAAAATAATATGGGCGCCAGCTAAAGTTTAACATCTCTGCTGGTAAATACAAATAAAGAGCATATCCTGTAAGATGAATATATAATTAGCTCAATGAATCAGAGCTTAAAAACCATCTTACACATGGGCTGAAAAAACAGCTTTATAGTTGTTCTCTTGAAAAATATCGACCCAGGCTCATTAAAATACAGATTTGTTAGATAATCATCCAGAAACACAAGAGGGCAGAATTTAAATGGTAAAATATCTTCCAAGGGTCTCATGGTTAGCATATTGAATCAAGAGGTTTATTTTATTTGCATGTCTTAATAATAATAAATGTATTAATTTATTTATTTTTTGTTTTTGTGGTTGGGGGCAAGGGGGGGGGGGGTGTTCCAGCTTGCTATAGTTAATTTAGAGTGCTTATCAGAGCAGTTCAAACTTTTCCTTTTAGACCTGACAGCTATGACCAGTTCCTTTCTTTACTTCTCTTTATTCCGAATTTTCACTGCTTGAGCGCCTCTAAGGCAACAGGAAATACAGCACAGTGAAAATAATCATTTCCCTTTAATGTGCTGCTGGGAAGTCGAGCAATAAAGAGCCAAGAATTATAGGGTTCTGCACAGTAAAATGTTAAATGTTCAATAAACTCTGCCAGAGAATATTTCACCATGACAGAGTATGTGTGATTCTAATTGGGCTCACGTGTACCCTACCAGAGTTCCATTAAAACTAAACATTTTACTATGCATGCAATTTTATTTATTTATTGACAATACGCATGGGAATGCACTTTTATAATATCTTTTTTAAAACATTCATAAGCAGTGGTGCTGTACACAGTGTTCTATGCCGATATGGGACTTCATATCTCAAAGCTATAACATGGAGGACTCCACCAGCCCGAGCTCCCGTGAGATTGCATCACCGAAATGTCACAGATTAAAATCGTGTGCGTGTACGGAGCCATGCTGAACATGTGCTGGGTGTTCATTGAGAATTCCTCCGCTCCCTTGTAGCGCTGGTAAATGTCAGAAACCGCGAAGAGGCGCGCTGTGCGTGTCGCCCCGGTAACGCCGTTCGCTGCCTCCGTCGTGATGCTGTGCGGCATTTAGTGCCACATCCCATAGGCGTTAGCGGTTATGTAGTTCAATGTAGTCCTTATGACAGCGCTTAGTAGTGCTTACGAAGTGGCTGGATTAGCATTGTGAAGATCCATTCATAGAAAGTGTTACTGTGAAGTATGGTCACTGAGAGAAGCAGAGTTGTGAGTGTTCCTGTTGAAGAGGGCGGGGCCTTTGTGGGTGTACTTGTTGAAGAGGACGGGGTCTTTGTGGGTGTATTTGTGGAAAAGGGCAGCGCCTTTATGGGTGTACTTGTTGAAGAGGGCGGGGCCTTTGTGGGTGTACTTGTTGAAGAGGGCGGGGCCTTTGTGGGTGTACTTGTTGAAGAAGGCGGGGCCTTTGTGGGTGTATTTGTGGAAAAGGGCAGCGCCTTTATGGGTGTACTTGTTGAAGAGGGTGGGGCCTTTGTGGGTGTTCATGTTGAAGAGGGTGGGGCCTTTGTGGGTGTACTTGTTGAAGAGGGTGGGGTTTTGTAGGTGTGCACATTTAAGAGGGTGGGGCCTTTGTGGGTGTACTTGTTGAAGAGGGCGGGGCCTTTGTGGGTGTACTTGTTGAAGAGGACGGGGTCTTTGTGGGTGTATTTGTGGAAAAGGGCAGCGCCTTTATGGGTGTACTTGTTGAAGAGGGTGGGGTTTTGTAGGTGTGCACATTTAACAGGGTGGGGCCTTTGTGGGTGTACTTGTTGAAGAGGGCGGGGCCTTTGTGGGTGTATTTGTGGAAAAGGGCAGCGCCTTTATGGGTGTACTTGTTGAAGAGGGTGGGGCCTTTGTGGGTGTACTTGTTGAAGAGGGTGGGGTTTTGTAGGTGTGCATATTTAAGAGGGTGGGGCCTTTGTGGGTGTACTTGTTGAAGAGGACGGGGTATTTGTGGGTGTTCCAGATCAGGCTGGATGCAGTACAGAATATTCTAGAGAGAAGGTCAAATTCTGAGCTTGCGTGGATAATACCTGTTCTCATTCTACTTCTTCAGGAAGAAGAAGAATGTTAATATGTTAATATATGCGCTTCATTTTTTAACTAAAGCATAGTGAAAAGGCCCTAAAGGGAAGTGTAAACACATGTCGAGCGCAGCTCATAAAAAGAGATTAAGGGGATTAAAGCTGTCATAAAGGAGCTAAGTACTGTGTGTAACTGCTCGGCATGCCGTGTGTCAGAGCTGCAGTCAGCGGGGCAGTCAGAGCTGCAGCCAGCGGGGCAGTCTGTGGGGCAGTCAGAGCTGCAGTCAGCAGGGCAGTCTGTGGGGCAGTCAGAGCTGCAGTCAGCAGGGCAGTCTGTGGGGCAGTCAGAGCTGCATTCAAAAGGTCCCCAAAAAGATAAATATTCCTCATCTTGCTATCCTTGTGAGGACATTTGGTTCCCACAAAGATAGTATTACAAGTTCACAACTTACAAATTACAACACTCAAACGCACACACACACACACACACACACACACATTAACCTCATGAAAATGTGTGCACTACTGTTTAAAATCATTGAGGGCTTTCCCGGTCGATATCCCGTTAAGCCCTTGAAAGCTGCCACACAAACTCTCTATATCTGCTCTGCATGTCAGTGATTCTGTGTGACACATCAGAGACTCTCTATCTCTCTCTCTCTCTCTCTCACATAGAACACGTGGACATGTTTTTCATGCCATAGGTGGACGACCGGTGAAATTCAACTAATGTTTAAAGAACTAACTTTTTCCTTCAAAAACAGTTTGGTGAGTTCAGCAGTCACAAAAATTATCATGCCAAACTTGCCAAACAGGCTTAAGAGTAACACTTGCAGAGAACAATGGAGCAAATTAGTGTGACTCGTGTGCCATGCAGTGTTAGCTCCAAAGATCATGGTTTTTTTAAATGGATGCTAAGTGAAAAGGGGTTTAAAATAAACTATGTGTCCATGGCCAGTGCTGTGCAGCTTTAGCACAATTAACCTCCTAGTCTTTCCGTGCTGGACTGTTCCCACATTAGCAGGTGGCCATTGTTCCAGTGTCAGATTATTAAAGATCAGCTTTCAAGTCGGCTAACGATCTTTGGTTTCCAGAACGTTCCCAACGATTAAGAGCTAAACGTCCCCACAAGTATACATCTTTGTTTCTGGATGTATCTTGAATATCACAGCAGTGGTGTTAAGTCTTAACCCTGCATGCATTGGGCGAGAGGCAGGTATACACCATGTCCATCGCAGTAGCCGCATTTTACTGTTACTCGGTTACTTTCACACCCCTGTACTCAAACCGCAGCCCCCGAGGTCTGAGAACTGCTGGTTTTCCACCCGGCCTTTACCTGGGAGTCTGGTGTGAAGACTGTCTGGCCAATCAGCAGCACTAATTGTTCAGTTAATTACCTGAGTGGGGGAAAAAACCAGCGCCAGATTTGGATTTCCGGTCCAGATTTGAGTATCCGTGGCCCAGAATATCCCTGGTTGGTCGGCCTGTCGTTTGCACACACTGGGGATCTTTGAACACACACACACACACACACACATACACACACAGGGGATCTTTGAACACACACACACACACACACATACACACACAGGGGATCTTTGCACACACACACACACTGGGGATCACACACACACACACACGCACACACACACACTGGGAACTTTTGAATACACACACACACTGTGGACCTTTGAATAAGACGCGGAAACACCTTTCCTTCCCTCCGTGCTGGCACTGTGCCCACCATCTGCAGTGAGACCAGGGGATTACTCTCATGGATGGCGGATTCTTAAAGCCCCGCACAATAACAGCTGCTTGGCGGCCGGATTCCCCAAGGACCAAAACTCGCCTTGATATCTCGTACAACACAGCAGGATTTAGCAAAGAAATAAATAAATAAAAATGCAAGCTGGTTGTAGGTTTAAAACAGCACTTCCTATTGTTTAGGAGGGTTTAGGACACTGTCATGTTTTAACATGGTTTTGCATGAAGAAGAAGGCATCAGGAGTTCGACACTGCCTTGTATGGAGATGATATTATCACCACCTTGAATGATATTACAAAGAACTGGGTTTTCCACATTGGAGAGAATGCCATATGGGAAGGGTGTTAGGTCTCATGTGGATAATGTTTTAGCTTTTAGACGCTGTGATATGGAGAAGGTGTTGGGTTGTAGATGCTGTGATATGGAGGGGGTGCTGGGTTTCAGATGCTGTGATATGGAGAGGGTGTTGGGTTTTAGATGTTGTGATATGGAGAAGGTGTTGGGTTTTAGATGTTGTGATATGGAGAGGGTGTTGGGTTTTAGATGCTGTGATATGGAGAAGGTGTTGGGTTTTAGATGTTGTGATATGGAGAAGGTGTTGGGTTTTAGATGTTGTGATATGGAGAGGGTGTTGAGTTTTATATGCTGTGATATGGAGAGGGTGTTGGGTTTTGGTTGCTGTCTCACGTGAACAATGTTTTTAGCTTTTCAACACTGTGTCACAGAGAGGAGATATTAAGTTTTAGAGATGACTGCAGAGATTGCAGCCCTCTCACTGAGGTCTCCACCTCTCCTTGGAGACTTGTTTGCAATGAGTGCTCTCACATTTCACATATCTACTAAAGCACTTATAACAATATTCATTTCCATAAAACCTATTGCCTGTGACATTTTGTCTCTGACCCTGAGGTAGTGTGACAAGCAGATTGTGTTAACCGCTCAGAACTCATTTCATTTCCATGGTAACGGCCACTGCCCCTCAGCATGCATGTGCATCCTCTCTCTTTCTTGCTCTCTTCCTCTGTTTCCCTCTCTTACACTCCCTCTCTTTTACTCCTGCTCTCTTTGTGTGCGTGTGTCTCTCTCTCACTCTTTCTCTCTCTATGTGTGTGTGTGTGTGTTTTTGTGTGTGTAGCGTGTGTGTGGGTCTTTCTTGGTTTAATGGAGAAAGGTTTGTTCAAATCTACTGCAAAAACATATTGATATTAAGGTACATCTGTTTCTCTCTACCAAATGATCAATTCTTTGCGGGTCGATCAAGTAAATCCTTTCTTTCAGAACCATTTAGGGTTTTCTTATAAAAAAACAAAAAACTGATTTTGTTGAGGGGCGACTGAGCAGTTGAAAGGCATTAGCTAGCCGAAATACATCCTGGGGCTAGTTCCCCGCACACAGGTGCTGCGCTAAGTCTTAGCTTGCAGGATCACAGGCCTACTGTGGATTGGATAGCGGGATGGCGGGTTTTGACGGACGGAGCGATAAAAGGACGGAGGGTGTCACACCTGTTTGCTCGAGCTGCCAGATACCTCTAAAGCAGGCCTGACCTGTGAAGAATGAATTAAGCTCCTCTCACCCCTCTGATCAGGCATTAGAACAATGGTCAGATATCGTCCACCCCACAATCCCCTCTCATCTTCTCATTGATCTGAGAGGTGGGGGTATGGGGGGTGGGGGGTATTAAGGCTTAGGGAGAGAAAGAGAGAGAGAGGGGGGAGAGGGAGACAGAGGGGGAGTGAGAGAGAGAGAGAGAGAAGGAAAGCGGCAGAGAGAGAGGGGGAGCTAGAGACAGGGGTGAGAGACGGAGAGAGAGGGAGAGCGAGAGAGAGAAGGAGAGCAGGGCAGAGACAGAGAGAGAGGGGAGCAGGTGACAGATGGGACAGAGGGAGAGAGAGGGGAGATGTGAGAGACAGATAGGAAGATGGGAAGAGAGAGAAAGAGAGAGAGAGAAGGAGAGGGCAGGGAGGGAGGGAGTAGAGAGAGAATGGGGGGGGGGAGGGTCTAATCCAGCGTGATTATGCTACTGGTTGCCGGTGTTTGAAGTGTTGAACACCAAAGCTCAGTTCTCCCAGAAAATGAGACCCGTTCCTCCTCCTCTCCCCCCCCTCCCCCCCCCCCCCCCCCCCATAGGTTATAGAGCCTTCCGGAAAGAGACGCGGGGTGGGGGGGGTGGGGGGCAGTAGGGAGGGCATGCTGAGGGAATCGATGATTTAATAAAGGCAGGTGCGGAGGTGTGCACTCCACGGTCTGTGGGCGGCTGGTTTGCCGCTTGCGTATGGATTTTGTGTTTGCGGCCGCTATCTGTGAGTTTCGGGAGCATGGCGGGAGAATCCATACGTCTGATCAGCACTGGAGAGGAAGAATACAAATGGACCCCAGTCATACCCTACAGTTCATTTTTTGCTTTACTAAATGTGTGGAACATTCTCCTATATGCTGCTGCACAGTATCAGTATTGTTCATGGAGTCAGCAGCTAGACTGCTGTTCTTCTGCCATGTCTAAAGAAAGAAAACATCAACTAGTGAACGACCCGTGTTTCCACGGAAAGGCAGAACGTGAGGGAGCACATTTAGAAATGTTCTGTAAATATTAAGGAGTGTGGGTACATGGTGAATTGTTAGAGAATATTTGGGAGTGTGTGGGAATATTTCAGTGAAATAAATGTGGGAATATTTGTGAATGTGCAGGACTATTGGGTGTGTGTGGGAATATTTGGGAATGTGCTGGCGTATTTGGGAGTGTATGGGAATCTTTGGGAGGAAGTGGGAACATTTGTGAGTGTGTGGGATATTTGGGAGTTTGAGGGAGTATTTTGGATTGTGTTGGAAGAGGGAATATTTGGGGAACATGGGGAATATTTGGTGAAAATGTGGGAATATTTTGGAGTATGTGGAAATAATTGGGATTGTATGGGAACTGAGAATATTGGCTGAAATTTGGAAATATTTGGGTAAAATGTGGAAATATTTGGGTGAATTATGGGAATATTTGGAGGAAATGTGGGAATACTTTGTGGACATGGGGGAATATATTTTTGGGAAATGTGGGAATGTTTGTGAGTGGGTGGGGCTATTTGGGCATGTGCAAATATTTGGGGAGATGTGGAAATATTTGCGGGACATGGGGAATATTTGGTGAAGCTGTGGGAATATTTTGGAGTATGTAGGAATAATTGGGAGTGTGTGGGAACTGTGAATATTTGAGTACAATGTGAGAAATATTTAGTGTGTGGGACTATTGGGGGCATGTTAGCCTAAAACAGTAACACACCATATTACAGATAGTGATGTAATATTTTGGAGCATAGGAGAGTGTTGTGTTCTGTTGCCACTGTCAGTTTTGGAGTCTGAGAGAGAGAAAGCAGGAGGCAGCGACCTCAGACAGGATTATAAAACACGTTCATTATTCACAAGGCCTCAGGAGACACCATGTGTCTCCTAAAATATTTACATCAATCGTGGGAGAGGGAGGAAGAGGGAGGGAAAAGGGGAGAGCTGGAGAGAGACAGCCCTATAAATTATCATAGATTTTATTGTTTTTTTATTGGTATTGTATTGTTACTATTATTGTTTTTGTCTTAGCTTTGTTATTATTGTTTATATGTAATTCATATTGTTATTTTTATGCTGTTGTTCCTGAGCTTCACTATTTGCTATTACTGTTCTTTTAATTGTCATTACAATACAATTATGGGAAATATAAATGACATTTTTGTCAGTATGTTAAGTAAAATATGCAAATGAGGTATTAAAATGGTAAAAAGTCGTGCTCAGCGGGAGATGGAGAAGGATTATGAAGTCAGGATGTAGGGAGAGAGAGAGCGAGAGAGAATCGAGCAAAAACGAGGGGATCATGGGGGGGGGGGGGGCACTTCCTGCGGCCATGGCGCATTCGAGTCGCGCTGTCAGTGCAGATCAGCTGGCGAGGGAGGCGAGCGGGAAAACACCGCTCTGGAGGGGAGAGCCCGCCCACAACGCGCTAATGTCCTGTCCCGCGGAGCACAGAGCCGGAGAGAAACGACGTGACTAAGCACAGAGAGAGAGAGAGAGAGAGAGAGAGAGAGAGAGAGAGAGAGAGACAGAGAGAGAGAGAGAGAGAGAGAGAGAGAGAGAGAGAGAGAGAGGCAGGGGGAGAAAGGGAGGGAGAGAGAGAGAGAGAGAGAGAGAGAGGGAGGGAGAGAGAGGCAGGGGGAGAAAGGGAGGGAGGGAGAGGGGGAGAGGGAGGGAAGGAGGGAGGGAGAGAGAGAGGGAGAAAGAGAGGTGGCAAGCTCTGGGGGAGAGATTACTTGTGTATGGATATATGCATGCCTACATGTTACCAAGATACATATATTCATTTTATATCATTGTAACATTGTTGTGTTTGTCAACATTGATACTGTGCTTTTCCACCAAAGCTTCAGAATGAGAGAGAGAGAATAAATGAGGGAAGGAGGGGGTAGGGAGGAGAGAGAAAAAGAACAGAGATAGAAAACGGGAGGGAGAGAGCCTGAAGTGAGTTAGAAAGGAATAATGGAAATGTCCCTGCTGACTGAGCCAAACAAGGTCTTGAGTAAAGAGGCTTTTGTGAGGCCCCAGTGCACTAAGACCATGCTTTCTCATACAAATGGGAGCATAAATCTCAGACCTGAAAATACAGTTAGAGTTATTGTGACCTGTACATGCAGTTAGAGTTACTGTTACTGTGACCTGTACATGCAGTTAGAGTTACTGTTACTGTGACCTGTATATGCCGTTAGAGTTACTGTGACTGTGACCTGTACATGCCGTTAGAGTTACTGTTACTGTGACCTGTATATGCCGTTAGAGTTACTGTGACTGTGACCTGTACATGCAGTTAGAGTTACTGTGACTGTGACCTGAACATGCAGTTAGAGTTACTGTGACCTGAACATGCAGTTAGAGTTACTGTGACCTGAACATGCAGTTATAGTTACTGTGACTGTGACCTGTACATGCAGTTAGAGTTACTGTTACTGTGACCTGTATATGCCGTTAGAGTTACTGTTACTGTGACCTGTATATGCCGTTAGAGTTACTGTGACTGTGACCTGTACATGCCGTTAGAGTTACTGTGACTGTGACCTGTACATGCAGTTAGAGTTACTGTTACTGTGACCTGTACATGCAGTTAGAGTTACTGTTACTGTGACCTGTATATGCCGTTAGAGTTACTGTGACTGTGACCTGTACATGCCGTTAGAGTTACTGTGACTGTGACCTGTACATGCAGTTACATTTACTGCCACTGTGACCTGTACATGCCGTTAGAGTTACTGTGACTGTGACCTGAACATGCAGTTAGAGTTACTGTGACTGTGACCTGTACATGCAGTTAAATTTACTGCCACTGTGACCTGTACATTCCGTTAGAGTTACTGTGACTGTGACCTGAACATGCAGTTAGAGTTACTGTGACCTGAACATGCAGTTATAGTTACTGTGACTGTGACCTGTACTTGCAGTTATAGTTACTGTGACTGTGACCTGTACATGCAGTTAGAGTTAGTGTGACTGTGACCTGAAAATGCAGTTAGAGTTACTGTGACTGTGACCTGTACATGCAGTTAGAGTTACTGTGACTGTGACCTGAACATGCAGTTAGAGTTACTGTGACCTGAACATGCAGTTATAGTTACTGTGACTGTGACCTGTACATGCAGTTATAGTTACTGTTACTGTGACCTGTATATGCCGTTAGAGTTACTGTTACTGTGACCTGAAAATGCAGTTAGAGTTACTGTGACCTGAACATGCAGTTAGAGTTACTGTGACTGTGACCTGAACATGCAGTTAGAGTTACTGTTACTGTGACCTGTATATGCCGTTAGAGTTACTGTTACTGTGACCTGTATATGCCGTTAGAGTTACTGTGACTGTGACCTGTACATGCCGTTAGAGTTACTGTGACTGTGACCTGTACATGCAGTTACATTTACTGCCACTGTGACCTGTACATGCCGTTAGAGTTACTGTGACTGTGACCTGAACATGCAGTTAGAGTTACTGTGACTGTGACCTGTACATGCAGTTAAATTTACTGCCACTGTGACCTGTACATTCCGTTAGAGTTACTGTGACTGTGACCTGAACATGCAGTTAGAGTTACTGTGACCTGAACATGCAGTTAGAGTTACTGTGACCTGAACATGCAGTTATAGTTACTGTGACTGTGACCTGTACATGCAGTTATAGTTACTGTGACTGTGACCTGTACATGCAGTTAGAGTTAGTGTGACTGTGACCTGAAAATGCAGTTAGAGTTACTGTGACTGTGACCTGTACATGCAGTTAGAGTTACTGTGACTGTGACCTGAACATGCAGTTAGAGTTACTGTGACCTGAACATGCAGTTATAGTTACTGTGACTGTGACCTGTACATGCAGTTATAGTTACTGTTACTGTGACCTGTATATGCCGTTAGAGTTACTGTTACTGTGACCTGAAAATGCAGTTAGAGTTACTGTGACCTGAACATGCAGTTAGAGTTACTGTGACTGTGACCTGAACATGCAGTTAGAGTTAGTGTGACTGTGACCTGAACATGCAGTTAGAGTTAGTGTGACTGTGACCTGAAAATGCAGTTAGAGTTACTGTGACCTGGACATGCAGTTAGAGTTACTGTGACTGTGACCTGGACATGCAGTTATAGTTACTGTGACTGTGACCTGGACATGCAGTTAGAGTTACTGTGACTGTGACCTGTACATTCTGTTATAGTGACTGTGACCTGTACATTCTGTTATACTGACAGCCCTGTACATTCTGTTATAATGACTGTGACTGTGACCTGAACATGCAGTTATAGTTACTGTGACTGTGACCTGAACATGCAGTTATAGTTACTGTGACTGTGACCTGAACATGCAGTTAGAGTTAGTGTGACTGTGACCTGAAAATGCAGTTAGAGTTAGTGTGACTGTGACCTGTACATGCAGTTAGAGATACTGCAACTGTGACCTGTACTGTACATAAAACTTTATCCTATATTGTTACAGTAGAATAACTGAAATGAAGCTTGAAGATACTGAAAAAAATAAGGAACAGACATTAAACACACACTAAAGATTTCTGTCTAATTATTAACCAGTGAGGGAACCACAGATGCCTGTGTTAATCGCCATGTGTATAATCATTGAGCATTGAAAGCATCATATTGTTTCGCCACAGTTCTCTGTGGAGTCCAGTGATGTCCATGGCGCACTTGTGCACTTGTGAATGCCGGTTTTCCTTGCAACACTAACTGAATCTCCAGATTTGCAAGGAGCTGTTAATTGTTATTAAATAGACTCGTTCAACCCTCTTCTGGGAGATGATTTATCCTCTCGAGGCCCTGTTCTGTCGGAAATAGCTGAGCATACCGTGAAGAATAGATGCCCCACATTCAGATCCCAGGACTGTTAATTAGTTCTCAGGCTGCTAATTCTGTAATTTCCTATAATGTTCTACATGGAGAGAAAAAAATAAAACCTTCTGTTACAGACTGAAGAGGGGAAGTCATTATGGTCTTAAATGCTTAAGGTGTGGAACCCTGGCCAATGAAGTGAATTCTGTTGAGAACAAATGTAACAGAGCTGAACAACAGAGAGACCTTTTTTAGATTTAATAGCATGCAAGTGATACTGTACCACAGAAAAAAAACTAGTGTGGACTGGCATTAAATAGAAGACCAGGCAGTATGCAGCCAAAAATAAGTTTTGTTTTGTGCTCATATTAAGCCCGTATGCCGAAATAAGGAGTGCATTTTGACCAGAAGGCTAATGTAACTTTTGCCTGCTCCATGCCAGGCTAGTTCATATTGATATGATCAGCGACGTTCCCCTAACATTTCTTACGGTGGTGCCTCGTGAGTGACAAGAAATTTGAGGAAACTGCGACTCACGACATGGCATTCAGAGGCTGCTGTCATTTCAGCGAGCTCAAGGGTTCAAGAGAATGTCTGTTGAGCCAAAATCCCTAAGGGTGCCTTGTTGCTTGTTTTACACACTACGGGCCTGATTTACAAAGACTTTTAGCACAAGGGAAACCAATAACAGAGCCAATGATTGGTCATGGTATTTGTCTTGCACCGATCATTGGCTGTTTTATTAGTTTTGTTAGCGTATGCTAAAAGGTTCTGCTTGTTCTAAAAGCTCTTAGTAAATCAGGTCCCCGTAAAGCACATAAATATGAGAAAGCAGACAGTCATAGTTAACCCCACCCTAATGGCCTTATTGGCAGTTGAGTGACAGGGTGGGTCTGGAGGGCGGGTGATTGGCTGAGTGTCTATTGGAAGCTAATGGAGCAGGGAACGTATTGGACATGAGGGTGACGGTGTGGAACAGGAGGTGGGACGCGGTCGGCCTCCACACCGCTCAGTGCAGCTGGATCTGATCGCAGGGACACTGCAGCGACAGAGTTGTGTCAGTGTGTGCTGTGTGCAGCTAGTGCTGTGTCAGTGTGCGCTATGTCAGTGCTGCATCAGTGTGCACTGTGTCAGTGCTTTGTCAGTGTGAACGGCGTAAGTGCTGTGTCAGTGTGTGCTGTGTCAGTGCCATGTCAGTGTGTGCTGTGTCAGTTCTGTGTCAGTGTGTGCTTTGACAGTGCTGTAAGAGGTTGGGTCAGTGTGCACTGTGTCAGTGCTTTGTCAGTGTGCACTGTGTCAGTGCTGTGTCTGTGTGTTCTGTGTCAGTGCTGTATGAGGTTGGGTCAGTGCGTGCTGTGTCAGTGCTTTGTCAGTGTGCACTGTGTCAGTGCTGTGTCTGTGTGCTCTGTGTCAGTGCCGTGTCAGTGTGTGCTTTGTCAGTACTGTAAGACACTGTGTCAGTGTGTGCATTGTCAGTGCTGTAAGAGGTTGTGTTTTGTTAGTGTGTGCTTTGTCAGTGCTGTAAGAGGTTGTGTCAGTGTGTGCTTTGTCATTGCTGTAAGAGGTTGTGTCAGTGTGTGCTTTGTCAGTGCTGTAAGAGGTTGTGTCAGTATGTGCTTTGTCAGTACTGTAAGAGGTTGTGTCAGTGTGTGCTTTGTCAGTGCTGTTAGAGGTTGTGTCACATGTGTGGTTTGTCAGTACTGTAAGAGGTTGTGTCAGTATGTGCATTGTCAGTGCTGTAAGAGTTTGTGTCAGTGAGTGCTTTGTCAGTGTGCACTGTATAAGTGCTGTGTTTGTGTGCTCTGTGTCAGTGCCATGTCAGTGTGTGCTGTGTCAGTGTGTGCTTTGTCAGTACTATAAGATGCTGTGTCAGTGTTGTATCCATGCCATCAGTACCCTATCAGTGTGTATCAGACTATAGTGTCAGTGCCATGGTAGTGCATGCTGTTTCAGTGAATGCTGTCAGTACTGTTGTGTGTGCTTACAGTATTATTGCATTGTGACTTTTAGGGAGGTATGTTTATAACCACTTTAGAAGTGTAAGTGTCTTAAGGATATTTATACCACTATCCAAGCTGTCAGACTGTATTTTAGCATTACAAAGCTTCTTTTCCCAAACAGAGGCTTCAGATACTATTACGACTCACTCTATAAAACCGTCTCCTTGACTACTTAATGCTAAGAGGAATTTAGAGTTTTAGAGATGAGAGGAGAAGAAGGGTGCTTGGATGGAGTGGAGAATTAAAAGATCAAGGGTCAAACAGCAGTGTGGAACTGAATTTTTCCAGTATTGGAGGTTGAGAGTTTGGAAGAAATTAGATCACTGATTCTCTTTATTAAGGCATACATATGAGCAATACAAGTCTCATTTTTCTTACCCAAATTTTGATCAATTAAAAATTTTCAAAAACTTTTTGGAAAAATATATACTACAATTCCCCTCTTGAGGGAAGAAATGATATTATATTTACACATTTTTCCTCAATGGTTTCACCAAGCTGGGAGTTGTGAAATGCAATAATGCTTTCATTTATAATTGGGAGTCGGAGTTAAGGGCTCCTTCAGGAATGGGAGCAGGCCTGTTGTACTGCAAGGCTGATAAGACCCTTGTGTTTAGTGGCTGAGGGGAATTAGGCTGAAATCACTGATGTTTTATGGCTGCTGTTCTCACTGTTATGGCAGAAAGGGTCAATGCGTTCCGGCTTGCTACCATAAACTTCCCTATTACAGCTTCCTGTTGTCCTGCTGACGGATGCCTTGCTCATCTCTAACTGACACAATGCCGGTCTGTCCCGAACGGCAAGCTTATGTTACAATTAACATAGCGGACGAGATATCGCTCCACCCCTTTTTCTGTCCATCTCAAATGAGCTCTGTATGCCCCGAAAACTGCCACCTCTACGTCTGTCTGTCTGTCTGCCTGCCTGCCTGCCTGCCTTCCTGTCTGTCTGTCTGTCCTGTACACAGATATGTCTGTCCCTATGTCCTATGCACTATTCCCGTGCCCTATGTCCTATGCACTATTCCACTACCGTGTTCCCTATGCCCTGTGTCCAATGCCCTGTGTCCTATGCAGTACTCACAGTACAGGGATATGTTAGGAGGTGGTGTAACATCTTTGCCACTGCCATTTGCCATTATATTAATTATTCAGCGTTAGGTAGATTCTTCTGTTGAATGCTAATGTGTGAGCGCCACGCCGGTGGAGCTGAACGAGCCGCAGGTAATTGAGGCAGCGGCGCGACACGGACCCGTTGGGCATCATCGGCATGCTCCCCACAGCGCGGTTAAACCAGATTTATCTGCCAGGTCGTTTCATAAAGGTCACAAACCTGCTCTGCTCAGACACACTGAAAAGGTGAGCAAAAAAAAAAAAAAAATTGGGAGGAATAACATCAGCGTCACACGGTTGATATAGCAATCACTGATCTCGGACCAGTCTGGTGCCACTGACTTTACTGTCTGTGTCGAGCCCTTCCATTGGCTAGTCTGTAGCAGATCTACTTGTGCCAGTGGCTCTCATTTGACAAGCTGTTCGAGGTCTGCTCGAATTGGCTACTCTTATTGGTCACTCTCTGCTACAGTCCAGGTTGGCTGGTCTAACTGGATAAGCTGTACCAAGTCTTTCTACCTTTGGTTTTAGCAGGGTTGAGCTAGAACCGAGCTTTCCATATGAAACTCGAAGCCTTGTACAAAAGCTTGCAGTCCAACGTGGCTGGGCTGGCCAGCGGAGGATGGGCTCCCCCTCTATAGCTGAGTTCCTCCAGAGATTTCTTTCCATCATAATTCCATCAGAATTTCTTTTTACCTCACGTGCTATTTGTGGGTTCTGATTTTTGCTCTTTTTGCTCTGTTTCTTGCCTTTTTTCTGCTACTCTGTCCTGCATCTTTGTGACAGTTTATTGTAAAAAAGCACTACACGAATAAAATTGATCTGATTTTGATCTCTTTCTTTCTCACACTCATAATCTCACTTATACTCTTTCTCTTTCCCTCCCTTTATCTTTCTCTCTCCCTCTGTCTCTCATCTATTTTATTTTCTTCATTGTTGTGCACCACACACACATGCAGTGCACACATTATTACACACATACACATGAATCTGAATACATACCCACATTCCTCACACCTACATGTGCAGATAACTGCAGCTGGCATATGGATGAACAGGCAAACACACACATGCACACACACAGAAGAATACAGACAGGCACACACACATACGCACAGAAGAACACATGCACACACGCAAACACACATGCAAACACACACACACACACACACACACACAGGGACAGAGAGAATAGCACTAATTGGGTGATGTGCTGGCAGTAACTAATTATAGGTACAGCGCTGCAAGGCTTCTGCTCTACACTTAGGAAGGGAGAACACACACACACACTCACGCACTCACACACACAAACACTCACACTCACGGACACACACATATACTCACACACACACACAGATGCATACACAGAGCGAGACACACACGCACACACACATACTTACACATACACATACACACACACGTACACATTTAAATTTTATTTCCTCTTTATTTTACATGTGAATGCAGCAGAGCAGGATGTTTAACTGAAGCTGTTTTGATAATTATAAGTTCCACGCAGAGATTTTGAACCTGCAGCACTTGAGTTACGTTATATTGCATTACAGGCAATCAGCAGAATGTTTTTACATGGCATAGCGTTCATTTAAACAGCTGGATAATTACTGAAGGCATTCAGGTGAAGTAGGTATTCAGGTGAAGGGTACAGCGGCAACGGGTTACAAGCCCGGGTTCCTTAAACACCATAGTGCACTGCCTCCCTGTTCCTTAGGCCTTCAGACACATGACTGTCCCTGTTTGCCCTGCTGAGATCACTACTCACTCTGCCCTTGGGGCTGACCTTGTTTTGGTTTTGATGTCTGTGTGTGAATTATGCAGGATTCTAAATCCAATTCAGAATCTTGAAGAGTATGGATTTGATGGATTTCTACTGTAAACACGCACGCACACACGCGTGCACGCACATACACACACACTGCATGGACTCATAGACGCATAAAGACACACTTCACTTATACATGAATACATAAGCAAACACACATATTCACAACCGTGTACACACATGAACGATCGAGTCCAAGTCTTTGAAACATTTATGTGTGACACAAGCTGCATTGATTCTCATCTGTGGTGTTAAAATGTGGTTTGTGCAAATCAATGAGTGTGGGGTGGGGGGGGGGGGGTGGGGTGGTGGGGGGTGAAAATAATTCCTTCTGGCGGAAGAGTGAGTCACAGCATGTGGGGGTTGGCGGGGGGTGGGGGCATGAAGGAGAGAGCCCGATATCCACCCTGGAATACACCGGAAAAGCAATGATTCATCACCAATAAAAATAGGGCATTGTGAAGGAGCCTGTGCATGTGTGTTTGTGTGTGTGTGTGTGTGTGCTAGTTTGAGTGTTTACCTGTGTGCATATGTGTGTGTATTTCAGTGTGTAATTCTCACTGTGTGTTTGTATGAATACAGCATGTGTCCATGTCAGTGCTTGTCTGTGTTTGTGTGTGTGTTTGTACTTGTGTGTGTGCGAGTGTGTGAGTGTGTCCATGTGTGCGTCTTTATTGAGACTATGTATTTGCATATTGCATATGATTCTGTGTAGGAAGGTTTGGTCAGATCACTCAATGTTCAATTATCTCTCTCCCCCTCTCTCTCTCTCTCTCTCTTTCCTTCTCTCTCCAGGCACTGTATCCCAGTTCAGAGGAGGGCTGGCAGATCTATAGCTCTGCCCAGGATGTGGACGGGAAGTGCGTGTGCACTGTGGTGGCACCAGCGCAGAACATGTGTAACCGTGACGCCCGCAGCAAGCAGCTCCGCCTGCTCATGGAGAAGGTCAGTCACACCTGTCAATCACCGAGAGGGTGCCGTGTGCTTCTCTTTACAACCTGGAGGACAAATGTGAACCATAGAGTTTATAATCTTCAATGATTTACAATCATCACAGTGAGTGTATAATGTATCACCACAGTGTATGAAATTTAGTGCGCCACAGACCGTGTGTAGTGTATAGTGCACCACAGATAGTGTATAATGTATACCACTCTACAGATAGTGTATAAATGAATCACCACAGACAGCATATAGTGTAAAGTGCACCAGAGTGTATAGTATTTGGCATACCATTGACAGTGAGCATGACAACTTTAAATTTGCCAATTCAGTTTATTTTAAGCAAAAAACACAGAATATGCATTTTATCGCCTACGTATGTGTTCCTGTCATCTTCTTGAGTCATGTTCTATACATGAGACCAATGGCATGTGTTAGTGGTCAAAATGTTTTTATTTTTTTCAGTAACATTTATATTGTATAATGCATAGTGCACAGACAGTGAAGGATGTATACTATACCACAGGCAGTGTATATTGTATACTGAACCACTGACAGTGTATGATGTATACTGTACCACAGACAATGTAGGATGTATACTGAACCACAGACAGTGTTTGATGTATACCGAACCACAGACAGTGTATGATGTATACTGCACCACAGACAGTGTATGATGTATTGAGAACCACAGACACAGGACTGTCCCCAGACTAACATGACTAACTTGTTACGTGTTACTGCAAAAAATTCATGAATCATCCTATCCAGAATGCATTTCTTTAGTACTGTTCTGAGTGATTCATAAGACTGAGTCAGGATGAAAGAAAGTCAGAAGAAAAAGAAGGGTTTTATTTTTCACCGGAAGCTGAGAGCTCTTCTCCCCAGTGCCCCTGATCAAGGTGGTGGGAGAGATATGAGGATCATGCACAGTGCTCAGTCTCAGCAGGAAGTGACATCAGGGGTCAGACCGTCAGGCTGGGTTTTGCGATCTCTCGAGAGCAGAGCTCCTCGGGAGGCCGTTGGGAAGTGAGATTATTAGCCTGCATAAACTGCGAAAGCGTGAGATTAGTGTGAAAGAGGACGAGACTGGAATGAGATCTGGTGAGATCAATTTGAGAGAACGTGAGATTGTGGCGTCAACGGTGAGTTCCCGGTTGAGGGGGTGTAATTGGTGTAATTGGGGTGATGCAGTAAATTTAGGATGAACGGCGGCAGACTGCTGGGCTGATTGGGACTATGGCAGAGCTCACTGTACTGAGCGATGTATAGTTTAGCTTAGCAGAAAGCCTGTTAGTCCTGAATATATGTTTTGTGAAAGAGAGA
The DNA here is from genome assembly GCF_013347855.1 of Anguilla anguilla. Lineage (NCBI taxonomy): Eukaryota > Metazoa > Chordata > Actinopteri > Anguilliformes > Anguillidae > Anguilla > Anguilla anguilla. Next base: position 58,332,609 of record NC_049202.1, on the reverse strand, counting down.
GAGAGATTAATCTGCTAAAGAGAGAGAGTGATAGAGAAAGAGAAAGATGAGAAGAAAAGGATGAAGAAAAAAAGTTTGGAGGATGGGGAGAGAGCGATAAAAAGAGTGAGTGAGAGAGACATTGTGAGTGAGAGAGAGAAAGAGAGAGAGAGAACAAGCATTAATCAGATAAAAATGTTCTTACGCCAGCACTGGATGGCCCTGCAGAAAGAAAACAGAGTGATGAATGAGAATTGGAGAGCAGGAATGGGAGAGACCGACAAAACAGGAAAAAGGACAGAAAAAAAAGATTTATTTTGTGTCCTGTCAGCTGCTTCTGACAGCAGAGGCCAAAAGTAACAAAAAAGCACCCACAGCCCAAAAGTACCCACAGCCCAAAAGCACCCACAGCCCAAAAGTACCCACAGCCCAAAAGCACCCACAACCCAAAAGCACCCACAGCCCAAAAGCACCCATAGCCCAAAAGCACCCACAGCCCAAAAGCACCCACAGCCCAAAAGTACCCACAGCCCAAAAGCACCCACAGCCCAAAAGCACCCACAGCCCAAAAGCACCCACAGCCCAAAAGCACCCACAGCCCAAAAGTACCCACAGCCCAAAAGTACCCACAGCCCAAAAGTACCCACAACCCAAAAGTACCCACAACCCAAAAGTACCCACAACCCAAAAGCACCCACAGCCCAAAAGCACCCACAGCCCAAAAGCACCCACAGCCCAAAAGTACCCACACCACACCAACACCATATAAATACAGAACTGCATTTTGGTTATAACTCATATAACAAAGTATTTTATAGAGAGGCAGACAGACAGGGAGAGGAGAACAGAGAGAATACGAAGGAGAAGAAGAGAGGCAGATAGACAGGGAGAGAAGAAGAGAGAAAACAGGAGCAGAAGAGAGGAGAGAAGTGGAGATAGAGCGGGCAGAGAGAGACAGGGAGCAGTGAGAGGTGGAGACAGTGACAGATGATACATGCTTTTTTTCATTCAGCTGTGAACACACGTGTAACATGGGGGACTCTCAGCAATGTCACTCCTCCTGCATCTGTCATGCGTGTAGTCTCCTACGTGTGCCTGTGCTTGTGTGCTGTAAGTGTGTCCGTGCGCTATATCGCTGTGAAGCTCACAGAGCTGACTTCACCCTTTGAAAGGTGTAAGATCGGTAACACTTTATAATAAGGTCGCATGGATTGTCGCTAACTAATGTAATTCTTAACTGCTAACTACTGAAAAGTTTGTCTGCACAACTTTGTTAATGTATTTGTATTTTATTAATTAATGATAACACCTACAATAATTAGTGCCAATTCATATTGGAATTAAAAAAACAGTTCATGCAATTGCTAATCATTTTCTAATTACTGTATAAGTGCATCCTTTGTTTTGCTAATGTATACATATCATGTAACTAATATGTTAGTTAATGTACAGTATTTGTTAAGTATCAACAGTAATGAAAAGTTAATTTCATGCTTAATTAAGGCATTTGTGCATCATTAATTTACATTAACTACATTTGTTAATGCAATTTCATGTGACCTTTTTGTAAAGTATTATCATAAGATCACAAATATGTGATAAGAATGTTCTTAACTGAATATTCTAATACTGATGTCACAGTCGCTGCTGGTTATTGTAAGTAGTATTGTAATGGAGTTCTATAACACTGCACACCAAAGAGTTAGAAGCTCTTTTGTGCTTTAAAACCTGGACGGAAACCTGGACGACGCAGTCGAATGGTTTTATATCATGATTTAAATTAGGTGACCTTGTTGTAGAAGTTGAAAAACTAGTGAAAGCTCCTCTGACAATTAGGCTTAATTGCCTTCTTTTCAGTGTGAATTATGAACAGCATCAGGATAATTCCTCTCACCTCAGTGAATGGTTACAACTGAACAGTTGCTCTGCTTTGCAGTTTCCCAGATACATTATTGAATGAGCTTTATAGGTCATTTTGCCACATAGATCAAAGCTGTGTGCTTTCTCTCCGGGTGCTCACTTGTGACTCTCCTCACAGTGATTGGTTCAGAGAGTCTGCTTCACATGGATTGGTTCAGACAGTCTGTTTTCCAGGGATTGGTTCAGACAGTCTGCCTTGCAGTGATTGGCTCAAACAGTCTGCCTTGCAGTGATTGGTTCAGACAGACTGCCTCGCAGTGGTCAGCTCAGACAGTCTGTTTTGCAGGGATTGGCTCAGACAGTCTGCCTCGCAGTGGTCAGCTCAGACAGTCTTCCTTGCAGTGACTGGCTCAGACAGTCTGTTTTGCAGGGATTGGCTCAGACAGTCTGTTTTGCAGGGATTGGCTCAGACAGTCTGCCTCGCAGTGATTGGCTCAGACAGACTGCTTCACAGGGATTGGCTCAGACAGTCTGCCTTGCAGTGATTGGCTCAGACAGTCTGCCTGACAGTGATTGGCTCGGACAGTCTGCCTCGCAGGGAGTGGCTCAGACAGTCTGTCTCGCAATTATTGGCTTAGACAGTCTGCCTCGTAGTGATTGGCTCAGACAGTCTGCCTCGCAGTGATTGGCTCAGACAGTCTGTATTGCATTGACTGGCACAGTAACAGGGATCAGAATGGAGTTGTCCTGCTATCTCTGCAGATGGGCATATCAGAGGAGAGGGGCGGGCACTTTAAAGCCAGTAAAGCTTATTCAACTCAGAAGTGAAATTAACTCAAGGGGGGGAATTTGAGATTTGTACCACAGATTTATTGGCCACATCTCAAAACCTTTAAAATTTGACAAAGCGGAAAGAGAGCTTTAAAGAAGGATGACAGTTACTGTGAATATTTGGCTCTCACATCAAATGGATTTAGATGAGCTGTCATCCCACCGCTGCGATAAAATGGCTGCCAAACCCGTTTTAAACGCGAAACTGCAAACTCTCATCTACTGCGCACCAAGAAAGAGTATCTATCCTCGCTAATATCTCCTCAAAGCACTTCAAGTTCTCCATAAAAATGACATTCATTGCTGTTATTTCTTTTTATTTAATAGTGTAAACAAATATTTTCAGAACAACTTTGCAAAAACACATCTTTCAATCACAGGGGCCGTGTTCTGAAGATGCATGCAAATGTACTGGCATTCCTTAAAAGGTTCAATATTTTCGACATTTAAAATGCTCTTTTTAAAATTCTGGTTTTTTATTAATGAAAAAGGGAAGGATGAGGGTAAAAACAGGCATTGAGACCCACGCTCTGTGATGTAAATGGTACAGAAATGGTGGGTGGATCCCAGCCTTGGCCATCAAAGCGGTGTTAATCAGGAGCAATCGGGAGGAGGACTGGCAGTGCAAACCCCACCGCCCCCCCAACCCCCCCCCCCCCCCCCCCCCCACCCCCACCCCCCACCCCCAGCGCGTAAGGAAGAACACAGCCTGGCCGGCAGCAGATTAATTACTGATAAAAAGTCATTTACTGCCGAGACACTTTAGAGAGCAAAGGGAAAAGTGAGAGGGAGCAAAAGGGGAGAGAGAAGGGGAGAACGAGAGAAAGGACAGAGAGGGGGCAGAGGGAAAGACAGAGGGAGGGAGAAGGGGAGAGAGAAGGGGGAGGACAGAGGTCAAACTCAAACAAAATGACAGAGGGAGAGAGGGAGGGTAGAGGTGAGGAAAAAGGGACAACAAAGAGGGAGAAGAGAAGAGCAGGATAACGAGTTAAGGAGAGGGAGAGGGAAAAAAGAGAGACAGAGGGAAAGACACCGGGAGAGGGAGAAAGAGAAGGAGAAAAAAACAGAGTGAGGGGGAATGAAAAGCGAGTAAAAAATGAGCTGAACTGAAAGACAGATGAAGGGAAAAATAGCGGAAGAGAGATAGACCGCAAGAGAGTGAGTAGAGAAGAAGGGGGAAAGAGGGAAGGAGAAGAGGAAGGAGGGAGAAATTATGAGAGGAGGGATAGGTTAGAGTGGAGAAACAGAGAGAGAAAAAGAAGGAGAGAGAAAGAATATGATCTTGATTTACAATGCAGAAAAATTGTGTTCTTCCACCAAATATGGAATTCACTAGCTAATACATCAGCTTCTGGTGAGAGGTCTTTTTTGACTGATAGGTCCACTGCTGAATTGTATTCTTAAATGAGTTCCTGCAATGCTTTTTGAAGTTATGGATGTGCCTTGGCAACAAATATGTTTCATTGATATGCCAATACTGTTTAATGGAATTGAGTGGGAGAGTGTGTGTGTGTGTGTGTGCGTGTGTGTGAGTGTGCATGTGAAGTGAGAGAGAGGGAGAACAAGAAAGAGAAAAGACAAATCGAATGACGGCAATGGAGAGAAATGGAGGGGGAGCATGGAAAAGAGAGCGAGAGAGAGAGAGAGAGAGAGAGAGAGAGAGAGAGAGAGAGAGAGAACATGTTGCCTGTTGACTCACACATCAGAGGTGCAGAAAAATAGGGCCGCACTCCATTATATTATCCAGTGGAGTGTTATTCTCAGCCCACTAATACCAGGAATGGGCATCATTCTCATACCACTAATACCATTAAAGAGTGTTATTCTAAAACCACTAATACCAGGAAAGGGTGTCATTCTCACAGCACTAACGCCATTAAAGAGTGTTATTCTAAAACTACTAATACCAGGAAAGGGTGTCATTCCCACAGCACTAATACCATTAAAGAGTGTTATTCTAAAACTACTAATACCAGGAAAGGGTGTCATTCTCATACCACTAATACCATTAAAGAGTGTTATTCTAAAACCACTAATACCAGGAAAGGGTGTCATTCTCACAGCACTAATACCATTAAAGAGTGTTATTCTAAAACCACTAATACCAGGAAAGGGTGTCATTCCCACAGCACAAATACCATTAGTGTTATTCTAAAACTACTAATACCAGGAAAGGGTGTCATTCTCAGACCACTAATACCATTAAAGAGTGTTATTCTAAAACCACTAATACCAGGAAAGGGTGTCATTCTCACAGCACTAATACCATTAAAGAGTGTTATTCTAAAACCACTAATACCAAAAAAGAGTGTCATTCCCAAACCAGTAATACCATGAAAGAGTGTCATTCTCAGACCACTAATACTACAAATAATTGTCATTCTTCACCAAATCACACTGAAGTATGGTCATTTGCAGCTAATTTAAGTTGTTACGGTTGGTCATTCTCACCAAAAATACACTTTGATTAGACATTCTCATTCAAAGCAAAACTGTGAACTTTATAATTAAAATGTGGTTTATTAGCCCCAAAGAGAAATTGGTCCAGGCTACAAAGATAGCCAAACTGTTTCTACACAATGCTAGCTGTAACACCACCAACAGACTATTGACAAAAAAATTAGATTTTTAAAAACATTTTACAATGGCTCCATGTCAACGTTTTGGCATGCCCTTTACAATCATGTATTAATATTGCCCAGATTAGGGTTACAGTTCCGAATAAGGTTAGCATTAGGGTGATTGCAACACCTTTTTTTTAAACTAATTTATATATATATATATATATATATATATATATATATATTTATATATATATATATATATTCCCTTTTTGGTAAAATACATTTTTCATATAAATTACTTGAATACATTCTTGTAAATATTTTATTGGTTACAGTAAATTTAAATTGTTTCTCACCCATATTAATGTACAAATCACATATTTATCATGGCTCAATTTCCATTTTTTGGTAGTAAATTGCAAAAGCTGTACAGTATGTATTGATACAGCTGATGTTAGGATTGTAAATGAGCTAAGTGTTAGGGTGAAGACAGGATTTGGGTTATGTACAGGAAAAATCTTTTAATATTGGGGCTATAATTAGGGTTAGGAATTACGATAAGTGTTAGGGTTGAAAATGAAACTAAAAAAGAAAGGTTGCACGCTCTTTTGCCTCCAATGCAGTTTTTAATAACCAACATTTCAGCAGAAAGCCATCTTTGTCAGGGCTTTAACACAACAATCACCTCACACATGCATATTAGATTACTAAATCTGCATTCACCTGTGAGACAGGCAGTCAAGATCATGTGATGTAACAAGCCTGGGTCCACTCATAGAATTTAGAAAAAGAACCAAAAAGCAATTACCTTATATTACACTCTACGGAAATACTGTAGATATCCAATATGTCTGGAATCTATTCAATAAGAATTAATTCAGAAGCAATATATATTCTGCCCATGCACCTTAGTAATGGCAGGTACCACTATATAATAAACTGCAAAATTACACAATGAGATGACATTAGAAGAATCATTACATGTTCAATTTCAAAAGGCCGTCTCATAAAAACTTACAACTTTTCTTGAAACAAGAACTTTTCAGTTATTTTTGTATTATTTTTGAGTGCAGCGCTATCTATCTATATTTCACTTAGACATCGCTTAGAGTTTATAATGACTGCATCCAACAGTAATTTAAAAAAGCAAAGTCCATTGAAAACTGTATTAGAGGGTTAGGATGGAGACCAGATTTGGGGAATGTTTAAGAGCATTAGGGTCAGCACAACAATTTTTATTTTAAATAATAGCATTTTTTGCATAGACATTATAGCCCTATGCAGTAAAATGCATGGAATTAGGGTTAGTGTTTAGAATTTAAGTGTTAGGGTTGAAAAATGATTTGGGTTATGTTTGGGTGCTAGTATTATGCTTAGTTTTTTTAAATTTATTTTTGGATAACATATTTTTATTTGTAATTTTTTGAGGTCCTACTATAGTCTATGAAGTATATAGTTTTTCAGTGAAATATATCTTCCATAAAAAATGATTTCAAATGTATTTCCTTGGAAAATGTTTTTATTGCATTGAGTATATTTAAATGGTTTCACATCCATCTTAATTCTGAAATCATATATTAAAGATGACTGTTATTTCCACCTTTTGGTGGCAAGTCTTGCAATCGCATATTCACTGAAATAAGAGGAATTTTAGGCTTCAGCGTGAACTTTAATAAGTGCTAACACAAAGTCATTTATCATTTCTGAATCTTCTCTGTGTTACCCTGGTTTTTGAAATATAATTTTTACATCAGCAAATATGTTAAGACTCCTGTGTATGGATGGATCCCACGGTCTGGTATCTGTTAAGGCTCTGTTCCACTGTGTGGATGGACCCCACAGTCTGGTATCTGTTAAGGCTCTGTTCCAGTGTGTGGATGGGCCCCATGGTCTGGTATTTGTTAAGGCTCTGTTCCACTGTGTGGATGGACCCCACAGTCTGGTATCTGTTAAGGCTCTATTCCAGTGTGTTGATGGGCCCTATGGTCTGGTATCTCTTAAGGCTCTGTTCCAGTGTGTGGATGGGCCCCATGGTCTGGTATCTGTTAAGGCTGTGTTCCACTGTGTGGATGGACCCCACAGTCTGGTATCTGTTAAGGCTCTGTTCCAGTGTGTTGATGAGCCCCACAGTCTGGTATCTGTTAAGGCACTGTTCCAATGTGTGGATGGGCTGTATGGTCTGGTATCTGTTAAGGCACTGTTCCAATGTGTGGATGGGCTGTATGGTCTGGTATCTGTTAAGGCACTGTTCCAATGTGTGGATGGGCTGTATGGTCTGGTATCTGTTAAGGCACTGTTCCAATGTGTGGATGGGCCCCATGGTCAGGTATCTGTTAAGGCTCTGTTCCAGTGTGTTGATGGGCCCCATGGTCTGGTATCTGTTAAGGCTCTGTTCCAGTGTGTGGATGAGCCCCATGGTCTGGTATCTGATAAGGCTCTGTTCCAGTGTGTTGATGGGCCCTATGGTCTGGTATCTGTTACGGCTGTGTTCCAGTGTGTTGATGGGCCCCATGGTCTGGTATCTGTTAAGGCTCTGTTCCAGTGTTTTTACATGTAAAATGTTGGTTGTACAGGAAGTACCTGGAGATCAACTCTGTCTTCTCTGATCCAGTCTGAAGGCTAAACATCAGCAAGTTTTCTCACAGAAATGTCCATGTGTGAAACAGTTTACCAGGTGACTTAGCAGAAGTAGGCTTTCAGATAGGCTATAGATTAATGAGGAGCATAGTTTAGCTGAATAGCTGATTGGTTATGTATCCCCATTAACTTATGTTCATAAGGAAACATCCATTAATCCATTCCATTACCCAATCAGAAGTATCCTTTTAAGAAAAAACCAGCCATCCATTCCATTTACCCAATCAGAAATGTCTTTGTAAGGAAACATGCAGTGATCCATTCCATTTACCTAATCAGAAATGTCATTTAAGGAAACATACAGTGATCCATTCCATTACCCAGTCAGAAATGTCCATATAAGGAAACACCCAGTGATCTATTTTATTACCCAATCAGAAAAAAATAATAATAATAATCTCAAGGAAATATCCAGGGATACCCCGCAGAAGCTTCCTCATAAGGAACCTGCCAGTCAGTGCTTGTGAACTGGTATCTGGGGACATCAGTGGGAGCGCAGTCGGGGGCTTTATCTCTGACAGCGCGTGACTCTGAAGATGAATCGGCATCTGATTCGTCTGAAAGTTGAGCATCAGTATAATTGATCTGCGCTCCCTCCAGTGTTGTGCTGCTTTGAACAGGCAGAATGAGCGACTGTCTGTAAAAGCTCTGTGATGTGTGAGGATCGGAAAAAAAAAAAACCTGTTCGGTCCACCTCCGGAGTATGCAGGCGGTGTTGCACTGAAATAGTACTGCATAGGAGTAGTGTACTTAAACAGGATTTTAATGCTGTGCTGTGTAGATGTAGTGTATTTAGACAGGATTGATGCTGCATGATGCTGTCTGTGGCACTGAGGCATATTGCTATCCATGGTCCTGAAACACTGTGTTTTCTGTGGTACTGAGATATATTGCTTTCCATGGTCCTGAAACATTGTGTTTTCCATGGCACTGAGATTTATTGCTTTCCATGGTCTTGAAACAATGTGTTGTCCATGGGATTGGAACATGTTGCTGTCCATGGTCCTGAAAGATAGCACTGAAACATTGTGTTGTCCATGGACCTGAAACACAGTGCTGTCTATGGTCCTCAAACATGATGGTTTCCTTGGCACTGGAAACATACTGCTGTCTGTGACAGTGGAACATGGAGGAGTTTGCCAAGAGAGAAGACACTCAAACAGCATCTAATAGCAGACATAATGGGTCAGGAACCATATAGCTATTACAGGATCTGTGTTTGCTATATTGTTCTGTGTCAGTCTGAGTGTGTGCACTGGACAGCGTGTGCTTTGGTCTCAGAGTATAATTATGGCAGTAAAGGCACCTTGGAGTTGTGAGTGTGAGTAATAGTGGGGTAATAATCAGAGAGAGAGAGAGAGAGAGAGAGAGAGAGAGAGAGAGAGAGAGAGAGAGAGATAATTGAACATTGAGTGATCTGACCAAACCTTCCTACACAGAATCACATGCAATATGCAAATACATAGTCTCAATAAACACACACACATAGACACACACACACACTCGCACGCACACACACACACATACACACATAGACACATGTACACACATGTACGCACACACACACACAGGTGGGGAGAGAGATAATTTTTTAAAGATAGTGCCCATTCATATTAAATTTTCTCAGGTTTCTGCTTTTCTCTGATGTCAGATTTGTGCCTAATTAATAATTAATGTCTGGGCATTCAGAGAATTCACAGAGTTGGCATGAGCAGCTGTTTGTTGAGAGTGAGAGAGAGAGGGAAGGAGGCAGGGAGGGAGAGAGGGAGGTGGAATGAGGGAGTGGGAGTGGAAAGGAAAAAGATGGAACAAAAGAAAGATGGAAGGAGAATTTAAATTAATGTATGAGCAAAGAGACAGAAAGAGAGATGTTTTCTCATTTATTCATTGTTTTTTTTCCAGGGTGTGGCATGGGGTAGGTTTTTCATGCAAATGAAGCAGATAAAAGAGATGAAAAATGAAGGTAGAGAATGGCAGGAGCAATGATGTGTTAGTGTGTCAGGGAAGAAGGGCCATGGATGGAGAGATACCTGTGAAATAATGGCCAAATTTGAGTGTGTGTGTGTGTGTGTGTGTGTAACCCCAACCCCAGCCCCCACACTCTTCAGCTACTACATTACCCATGTACCCCTGGGGCTCCTCCCGATTTACCTCTCTAAGAGCCCAGCATGGATATTACACCAACTGTGGGAGAGAGGGAAAAGAGCGAGGGATGATAGGCAGACAGGAAAAAAGATGGAAAAGCTGAATAACGGTGGAGACAAGGTAGGAAGGAAGATGGTGACAGAGGGAGAAGAAAGGATGAGGAAAGGATGTGAACAAGTGCAGAAGGTTGGAGGGGAAAGGGAGAGCAGAGGAGTGAAGGGAGAGAGGGAGAGAGAAAGAGACACAAGTGAAGAAGAGGGAGTCAGGCAGGAAGGAAGCATAGAGAGAGAAGAAGGAGACTTCCCGAGGAGGAAGAAGAATGAGTCACACAAGCTGATGGCCAACCTTTCAGGATTTTAGCAAATTAATCAGTTCACATTTTTTTATTCATCAGCTGTCCAAGTAATTAATTAGTAAACTGTCTACTTTGCATTGTTATGTTTAGCTTACTGCTGCATACAAATTTTCTTTTATTTATTTATTTATTTCTTTAGTTAGTTATTTATTTATTTTTTGCTTTTAATCAGCCTTGTTATGTTTGTTGTTGAAAATGTGACAGCAATTTGGCAAAATGATGACTTTGTTATGCCAATAATTGCACTTAAACTGAAATTGAGACTGAACTGAAACAGGGAGAGGGGGGATTGCTTCTGCTTTTTGTTTTTGGTATTTGTTTTTCTGTTGCTCTGGTGTTTATGAATGTTTATCGGGCTTTAGAGTTGGTTTATAGCTGTGATGTTTATTTTCATTGGAAATGCTTTCTATATTAGCCTCTGCAAAACTCTACATTTGAAGCCATGCCAATAAAGCACATTCACCTCTGAGTTTAAGAGAGGGATAGAACAGGAGAGAGGGAGGGACAGAGGGGGAGAGGAAGAGAGAGAGAGAGGGAGAGAAAAGAGGAGGAGGAAAGGGCTACAGAAACAGATGAGTGCTTAATTCCCAGAAAAGTTCAGACAGCAAAGATCCCAATCCAGCTGCATCTACTAATCTATCTCCAACCCATCCCTCTTCCACCTACCCCACAAATCTATCTCTAACCCCTCCTCTCCTCCACCTTCTACCCCAAATCCATCTCATACCCCTACTTTAACACCCTTTTCTTCCAAATCCATCTCTAACCCCTCCCTACTCCACCTTCTCCCCCGAATCCATCTCTAACCCCTCCCTCATCCACCCTTTCCCCAAATCCATCTCTGACCCCTCCCCCTTCAGCCAGTCCTCCACATCCATTTCTAACCCCTCTCTCTACCACCTTCTCCCTAAATTCATCTCTAACCCCTCCTTCCTCCACCTTCTCCTCCAAATCCATTTCGAGCTTATCCCCTCTTACCCTCAGACATCGCACACATACTTGCATGTATATACACCCCCATATACCACACACACACACACACACACACACACACACACACTCATCCCTGCGGACGGTGTGTGTTTCTGGGTGCCTGGTCACTCCCGGAGCAGAGCTGTCAGTCAGAGTAATTGGATGCCGCTCACCTTGGTGAGGAAGGTTGCCACGGTGACAGCGAGACGTTCAGAGTGGGTGGGGGGCGCAGGCTGCTAGGGGGGTTAGAGACCCAATCAGGTCCCTGTCCTTCTAGCTGACAGAATAATCCCACCACAGCAAGCCCAAGAGCTGCCTCTTACTCCCCCTCCTGCTCACACATAAACAGTACAGAGTGCTTCCTCAGGTCATAAACAACATACACCGTCACCCACTACCACACTCACAGAATATACACCTTTAACAGAACCACTGACCTCTACCACACTCACAGACTATACACCTCTAACAGAACCACTGACCTCTACCCCACTCACAGACTATACACCTCTAACAGAACCACTGACCTCTACCACACTCACAGACTATACACCTCTAACAGAACCACTGACCTCTACCACACTCACAGACTATACACCTCTAACAGAACCACTGACCTCTATCACACTCACAGACTATACACCTCTAACAGAACCACTGACCTCTACCACACTCACAGACTATACACCTCTAACAGAACCACTGACCTCTACCCCACTCACAGACTATACACCTCTAACAGAACCACTGACCTCTACCACACTCACAGACTATACACCTCTAACAGAACCACTGACCTCTACCACACTCACAGACTATACACCTCTAACAGAACCACTGACCTCTACCACACTCACAGACTATACACCTCTAACAGAACCACTGACCTCTACCACACTCACTCAGAATTACATCATTAGTTGCACTACTGATCTAATCAGTTAAATGCAGCCAAACTAGAATTGATCTAATTAAATGACAAACTGTCCAAACCCACCCCCTCGTCCCCTTTTGCTGCGCATGAATGCGTCTGTCCAACTGAGACTAAAATTAGCGTCACTCACTCCTCCCCCCACCATCCCCCCCTCCCCCCCACACACACTCACATGCACGCACACATACATACAGACACACACACATATTTTTGTTGGCTTTCTCTATTTTAGTTATTTTATTGCCATGAAACGGATACCCTGCTTTCGTCCGTGTGGTTTTATATGCTTCAGAAAAAACTTTGCATTTGAGGCCATTATTTTTTCACCAACATGGCCGTTTTTGTGTCCGTCGTGATAAACTTATGAATAGAATGGAGGATGCTGGGAGGTTTCTCGAGCCTTTATTTTGCTCTGGGTTTGGAGGAAAGAAGCTGTAATGAGCTGAACAAATAATTGTCCTGGGCAAAGTGCTGAAAACTATTTTTGTTTACTGCTGATAGTTATTGCGTCTCCCACACTGCAAAGATGAGGGTCGTTTCCTTTCCAAATGTTTTAATGCATTAATAAATACGTATGGGGAAGGCAACAGGAGTGGTGCACACACAGAAAGATGCTTGTGCTCATTCTCTGATTTATGTGTGTGTGTGTGTGTATAATTCATAATTTCCTCTGTCCTTCATGCTAGCAAAATCTTTATTCTATTTTGAAACTTTTTTTTATCCGGAAGGTATACACACATGCATGCATACACACACACTCACAAACACACACAGCAGGATAGGCTGTCAGCTTAACACACAGGAGTCATAACACCAAAGAATGAGCCATAAAAATCAAATAATGAAAGTTATCACTTATTCATGCACACACACACACTCACACACACACGCACACAGAGGCACACTTTGAGCCAGCGCAATTTCTGGCTCTTTTGTTGGTGTTGAGACACAAATAATACTCTCCAACGCATCAGTAACAAACAGCAGGAGAAATCCTACCTCCATTTTGAAAGCTGCCTTGAACTTTAAAGATGGTCGCGCTCTCTTTACTGTGCCACTCGGTGACTTTCCAGCTGAAATAAAGAGATTTTATTTTTTTTTAAACGGGGATGAAAAGATAAGGCTTACTCATGCTCAGTTTCAGAATTAAGATACGTATTCACACAGGACAGGTTCTGGAATGTTCCAGGACTCTTCACCTGGGTTTCCTTCTGATGACTCACACAGACCCTTTGCTCTCAGGTAGTCCTCCTCCTGTCTGCCATCTGGGCCTTTTCTGTTGCCCCTAACGAGGGCAGATTGGCTGCAGGTTTCTGAGATGAGCGAGACTGTCTGGTGGAGAGAGGGAAAACAAAATGGCTACCTGGGCAACATTGGCTGGTAGCCATGACGGCACAGCTCATGACACTACATTAAACAGGGTGGTGTGTTGGGAGTATGCTCACAGACATTGAAATGTCCTTTTAGCATTTGATTAGCGCCCATGTGACAAACACCACTAGGGATGACATCATTTCTTTTCGAGAGAGGCGAAAACCAAATCCCAGACTGGGAAGATGATGTTTAATGAGGGACTGTGTTTACACAGTGGGTGGCGAGGCCCTGCGTGGGATTTGCCAACCAGTCATAACGAGAGAAACACACAGTTAGCATCGACACAGAAATAGCAGCACTGGGCATCTACGGCCGCGACACACACACACAGACATTAATTGATATGGATATAATTTTGTAACATGAGCTGAGTAAGTGTAGCTGTTTGTTATTGAATTGTTGTTGCCATATTGTGTGCAAGAGTGCCTTGCGCAAAAAACAAAAAAACAGTCATTATAAAATGTAGAGCATCTATATCAGGCATTAATATTTACTTGTGTTGCTTGCTGCATTAAACCAATGGGGTTATTCCAACCCAACTCCATATTACCAAATACTTTTTATTCTTTTCTAACGCCATGAAAAACCTCATTTATGTTGTGCTGTATTTTCTGTTTTGTCTAAGAAGTTTGTGTCTCAAACAAAGATGATTTTTTCAGGAATAGAAAACTGTTTTTAATTTCATTTGCCAGCATTATGATATAGTCACATGGGGTTTTGAACAAGCTTTATTAGTCGTTGTGTCGTGAGGCATTCGACAATACTTAGTGCTTGATGAGAACTTTAAAACTAGTGTAAAACAAAATGTATAATGCTGCCATTGGTGATGCCAGCGCATAAACTTTGAGTTAATATTTAACGCAGACAACCAGTTTTCTGAATTCAGCAATCCCTGAAATGTTTGTGCAGCAATAAAAAAGGCAATGTTTTTAAACGGACTGACTTATTGAATTCACAGGCAGAGGACAAATTTTGATTGAATCCTGGCCCCAGACTTAATGCGTTTTCCCTCGTCGAATGACAGGTATCAGCGATGCTGACGGAAAATGTTTCCCTTGCATTCAGAGCTTCTTCAACTTTTGTTCTAAATTTTACTTATGAACTGTCAAGCAAGACAGAAGTAATGGCAGTGCAATATGCCGGCATGAAAAGAAAAGCAGAGCCGTAAATTGTGTAAAGCGATTTCGCTTCGGGGGTTCCGTCAGGTTTAATGTTGTCAGTACAGCAGGTACACCTGTTTCCTTCCTGTTTTGTATGCATGCTATTCACGACGTGACAGCGGCGTTTCCTCATCTGGTTATTCGCGGTTATTTCTGCCCGAGTTTTCTTTGCAGACATTTTACTTCTTCTCCCCCCGCACGATTTTTCTTTGCACCTGTTATTTTCCACCAATATTTTGTACGCATGATCGGATCCCACTGTCTGGTCATTATTCTCTGCTTTCTACATCACGTTAGACCCGGTGTGAAACGTCTTTCAGATTAAACTGGAAAACCGACGCTGTTGCATGTGTGAGGAATAGTGAGGACCACTATGTTCATGATGAATGTGTGTGTGAGAGAGAGTGTGTGTGTAGATGTGTATGTGAATGTGTGTGTGTGTGTGTCTGTCTGTATGTGTGTGGGAGTATGAGTGTATGTGTGTTGTTTGTGTATGCGTGTGTGTGTGTGTACCACTAGTTTCCACAATAGGGTGTTTCTTTGGAGTGACTGTATAATTGGCTACCTTCCTTAATTGTCTGACAGCTACTTTGTCATTAACTGCACAAAGACTGTGACTGCGTGGAACCCACACATTCCAACTCTGTGACCATCTACACCCAAACATTCTAACTCTGTGACCATCTACACCCACACATTTTAGCACTGTGACCATCTACACCCAAACATTCTAACTCTGTGACCATCTAAGCCCAGACAGTTTAGCACTGTAACCATCTAAACACACATCTCATCTGGCCCACACGGACAAAGGTAAAGGCACTGACAGTGAATGCCTAGTTTTAACTTACGAGCATAAGACTATATAATGAAAAGAATGAGCCATCTGGACATGTCATTTACCTACAGCCCAGAGCAGGGATGGCCATTTCTTTTCAGTGTTTTTTTTTTTTTTTTTTTTGGTCCCACCTGTCGTTCTGGGTTAGTGAGCTAATTAGCTATGCACAACAATAATGGTTCACTTGTATATTAGACCACATTTCAAATTGCTATACAGAAACATTCATGAACTTGGAAAGAAACGTTGCTTGATCAGTTTATTAAGAGTAGGAATTATCATGAAATCCAGAAACTGACATTCCTCCTTGCCCAACCTTTACCTGTATAAGTACTCTGTCAAGCAGTAGACTCCCAGCGAACCCCTACCTCTTGGACATGACCTGAAACTCTTCCACGCATTGACAACTCTCTATATATATATAAAAAAACTTGCAGAATTTACCTTTAGCTAATTTGCCCCTATGCCCCCATGTTCAACCAGAAAAAGTCATTTTTTAAAATTGACTTTCCTATTCAATGCTCATCCAACCAGTTAATTCCTTTTGAGATTTTAAAAAGCTTCATCCACATCAGCTTTTGTCTCCTTTATCTGAGCCTGAATAGGGAAAGTATCTTAAGTCTGTCCCTGTAAACTTTTACATTTCATATCTGGATCTAGTTTCATTGTCCTTCCTTTTCAAGGACTTCTATAGCTTTCTTATATGAGGTGCACAGAACTGCAAACGTACTCTATATTTTGTCTGACAAATACAGTGCCACCAATATGATGCTTAGCTCTTTGTAGAGTAGGTTCTGTGGAATATTTTTTTTCAGACTTCTTGAATTCCAGTACCCTGTTCTATAACTCTACCAGTAGTGATTGTTACATCAGCATTAGAATGTTCAGTTATGAACATTCTAATGACATATTTGTCACCGTAAAGCGTTCATTCAAACTTGTTTTTTTTATCTCTGAATGTTATAACACATTGCTAAGATGCTGCTAGACCCGCTACTATTTGCGAGGCTAATTTCTCTGACTCACACAGATTATTGTATATATGAGACTGTAAGGGTCTAGTCTATATCTCTAACTGTGATAGTCGAGTGCATATTCCTGACTGTGATAGACTAGTATATGTCACTAACTGTGATAGACGTGTGTACATCTGTAACTGTGGGAGACCCAGTGCTGATTGGTTGGCTGCTCTGTGATTGACAGGTCCAGAACATAACTCAGTCCATGGAGGTGCTGGACCTGAGGACGTACAGGGACCTGCAGTACGTCCGCAACACAGAGTCCCTCATGAAGACCGTGGACAGCAGACTGAAAATGGCCTCAGACAACCCCAGATCCCTCAACCCCAAGAGCTTTCAGGTGCCCCCGCCCCCCAGCTGTCACCTGTCACCTGTGCCGAATCCCAGAATGCTCTCAGTCACTTTCCCTCGCCCATGTCTGTTCTGACTCCGCCCCTTCTCTCTGTGCTTGGAGGGTATGGCTGGGAGAAACGTTCTCTGTTGAATTGTTGCCTTGGAGATGATACCCTTGCCTATGTGATGTTCATTGTGCAGGAGGAAATGGAGTCCAGGCTAGTTACAGTTAATCTTTGCATTGGAGGCCAAGTCGTTCCAGCCAAGGTTTACCTTCGATACAGAAACAGCTATTTTACAGGCTGCGAGATCTTTATCCGGACTACCTCATCACCACTATTTAAAACTGCCTTTGAATTGGTTATCAAACAAAAAATGAGTCGTCAGGATATGGGGACCATGGCCTGGATTAAAAAAATAAATAAATGCTAAATAATAAATAACTTTTAAATAATTAAGATGTTTAGGTCTCAAGGCGTATTGATACTTGTGTTTATTTGTAAGCCAAAATTAAGGAGGACAAATGTTGACTAAATTCAGGCCCTCATGTTCCTTGCATTTGTACAGTGAATACATGCATTTGTAATAACTAAGGATCTCTAACACGAGTCTGTGCTACATCTGTGTGCCCAGTTTGTGCGGACATCTACTGCATGTAAAATGGCAATTAGGAGGAGTAAATGCTCTCTCTGGCTTTCACACGAACACAAACACACACACACACACACACACACAACCTCTCTTTGGCTTTCACACTGACTCATTGGGATGGCAGGTATGCCATCCCGCCAAGTTACGCCTTGGCGGGGGCATGTCCCATATATACACACACACAGAGACACACATGCAAAAAGAACACTTTTATATCAATCCATTTTCAAGGGGGAAAGCAATGATAGTCTTCTGAAGCCCTTTGCTGGTAGTAGCTTTGTTATGCAGCAATTGATGTGGTTTTGAGATAATTTTCCCCCAGTAATTTTTCAGTTCAGCAGTTCCATCACAGCTTACGTTCCTTTCAGTGATGGAAGATGTGATTTAAGAATGGCTGTCAAAAGTCCATTTTCAAAAGAGCCGATTATCAAAGTTTCTTTCCTCACTGTATAAGGTTCAAGGTGAGACTTCACCCTCAATTCAATTCTTGATGATAAATGTTTGTGCCTACTGATAATATGTTAAAGAAATAACCCAATTTTGACATGCTAAGCTTTTTGATGCCAGAGTTCTCCCATCCTGCAAAAAATCTCCAGGAACACAGGGACACCTCACCCAATCAATAAAGCAGTACACCAAAAGTAATACATCCAAGTAATTGTAAATTAGGAAAATAGCTCACCTTCTAACAGTGGAGGTATCAATAGACTCCAGTAACATTAAATTGGGGTTTAATTCCCTTTTGCATTATAAGAAGAAGGGGAGGCATTACATCCCACTGACATCATCACTTAAAATTGAATTGTACAGGTGAAAGACCAAAGATGCCATTTTAATACATCAGATAAAGGTCATTGTAATTATTCTGAGGGGGAGACGGAACGTACCAAATTATAGTTTGTGGTTGAAGGTTCCCCTTAACAGCAGCAGACTTAGAGTCGGGTTCTCATTATATTTTTCTGGAAATTTAACATTTTAAGCATTCAAGCAGAGGGACAAGGTTAGTCACCCTAACTAATTAAATTTGCTGCGGCTGTAGTGATAGGAGCAGGCATTTTGAGAGCCCACTTTGAAAGTGGATCAAGGCCAGCAGAAGGGAGGGTTCCAGGCAAAGGGCTCAGCTTCCTTGCTCCAAGTCTGAATTATGAGTTTGGGCCTTGAGCTGCAGCAAGGCCCGGGGTGGGAGAATTATGAGTCCAAGACTACATGGAGGAGGAGAAGGAGGAGGAGGAGGAAGAGGAGGAGGAGGAGGAGAAGGAGGGAGGGATGAGGTGTTGGGGAGTTCCAGTGTATGTGTGTGTTTATGGGATAGTGTGAATGTGTGTGTGAGTGTGTCAGAGAGAGAGAAAGAGCATGTGTGTGTCTATGTGTGTGAGAAATAGAGTGCGTCCATCCACTAACTATATGTGATTTATACGGTTGAGCCTATCCCAGCATGCATTGGGCAATGGGCAGGAATACACACTGGACAGTTTGCCAGTCCATCTCAGGGCACACAACATTCATTCACTCACACACTCATACATAGGGGCAATTTGGACTCTCCAATTAACCTGAATTTTTTTTGGACTCTGGGAGAAAACCGGAGTACCCGGAGGAAACACACGCGGACACGAGGAGAAGGTGTGTGTGTGAGAGAGAGAATGTGTGTAATGTGTGTGGGAGAGGATTTGTGTTTGTGATGATATGGGTATTTGAGAGAAAGAGAGAGAGAACAAGTGAAAGAATGAGCATGTGTGTGTGTGTGTGTGTGTGTGTGTGTGCCCGAATCTCCCCTGGTGCCAAAACTCCTCAAGGACAGCATGCAAGATGTCTGTCATTTTTTACCACCGCTCTACGTTTTTATGACAGCTTCTCCAATCACACACATATCTATTTTCATGCTCCAAGCCTCACACACCAATTCTCAATTTCACACACACAAATAAACCTTGTGAGTCACACACACACACACACACACACACCCCGATTCTCAGTCTCACATACATAAACCCTGTGAGTCACACACAAACACACACGCAGATAGTGTCGCCCATCGAGTCTCACACACACTCAGACTCACAGAGGACATCTCTCAAGCACAGGGTGTGCCATCATTAATCTTCCCCAGTCAGCTTTGGCTGTGGAAACAGCCCTGATTCATATCTCACAGAGTGAGATTGCTCACGCTGCAGCCCATGTCAAAGTGTCCCAGAGATATTACTCAGTTTCTGGGTCAGATAATCACAAACCCTCTCTCCCTCTCTCCCTCTCTCTCTCTTTTTCTCCCTCTCTCCAACACACTCTCACACAGACACACACATGAACACACATACTCTCTCTCTGTCACACACACATACACATACACACACACACGGCATGTGGGGAACTAGTGGGGACCACAGCTGTCCTTGGACTAGAATCTTCTGCTGTGTTCTAACTGTGTAAGACCCAGAATAATTATTTTCACAGGCAGGTCCCTAATAAATCTGCAAGTTCTTATGTCATTATTATGTACTGTGTGTCTCTACTGTTTATGCTTCCTCTACTAAAGAATTTGAAATTTGAAGAAACTCATTTAATTTAGCCTGGAACTGTTTGAGCACTTCAGCTGCCCTGGATGAACAGATTAAAAATAACTTTGATGAATAATTGGGTGAGATGAATGAAGCCGATCCAGTCCTGTTATACGCAGGGCTCGTACCCCAGATATTTCACACCCTCTGGGTCCAGGCTTAGAAATGACCCGGGGGGGGGGATTAAAGATATCTCATGTGTAATAATGAAGTGGGAGGGGCCAAATTAGCATAAATATGAGCATCATCATCACATGTGTATAAATACAAGGGTCATCATGTGTCAGTCGCATTGTTCTTCGCTGGAGTTTAAACCTGAAGACCACAGAACTGCATTATAGCTGGAGCAACCATCCAAATCTGTGGAATGAGGATTGGCTGTTCCAGTTGTAATTCAGCTCTGTGGTCTAGAGTTTTACACATGCAGCTACCATGCTCTGTTTCAAATGAAACCATCTAAAAGCAGAAATTATTTTATGTTTGTATTTGCAAACAAAACATACAATTTTTGTCATATGTGGATTTATAAGTGGCTGTGGTACAGTGAGAGAAATGTGACATTGAGCTGGATAACTTCAACTATAAACATAAGTCTAAAAATATTGACTGGACATCTTTGCATCCTTGCATCCTCCAGTGATGACCCTAAGAAGCAAGGAAAGGATGCATGGAGGTAAAAATGAGCGATTGGAAGGAGTCCCTGGTTTTAGTGATATTTTCATTATATGTATTTCCTCTTATTAATCATCCTGTTATGTGCCCCCCCACTGTCTGCTAATCTTGGTTTAGCTCTTTAGCTTTAGTTTTCCCAAAAAAACAGAAAACTGAACTGCTAAGACATTCCAAGTCACTGTTGCCAAAGAGCATTATAAGCCATAAATTATGAATTGGTCATTCATTAGCGGTTGACTGCAAGTCATTAGTTAGGAGACCGCTAGGGACCGTAGTGGGAGCGTAAATCACGACCGGGGCGTTCTTCACATCATACGCGGCAAGAAAAATTGATCGAAGATCATCAAAAATTAATAGTGTTTATCGATTTAGGGATGGAGGATTTGGAGCATGAAGAAGATATGGGGGTGCCCCCGAGGTTAAATTGGATTTAGCCCCCCCGCGTGGAAACCAGCTGCCTATAATGGCTCCGCTCTCTGGCACACTTCCATTGCACTCGATGGTGGCGGTGTAGCTCAGTGGTTAGGAAACTGGGCTTGTAGCCTAAAGGCTGCAGGCTTTATTCGCCGTGAGGGCGCTGCAGTTGTACTGTTGAGCGGGGTGCTTCACCTAAGTTGCTTCCGTATGCATCCGGCTTCAATAGAGGCTAAACTGCAGAAGCTGTTTAATTATCTCTGGGTAAGGTGTCTCTGCTAAATGTCAGTGATGTAATGACGCTGCACCAATAAGGCTCTGTTTTTTTTTTTTTTTGTTTTGTTTTGTTTTCGACATGCTCTTCCGATTTGTGTGTTTTTCTTGCATATTCCTTTCATTTCTGCAGTGAAATGATGACTAAAGTCAGCATGGAGTGTCAAAATAGGCATTTGAGAGAGTAAATAAATACATACATACATACATACATACATACATACATACATACATACATACATAAATAAATAAATAAATAAATAAATAAATAAATAAATAAATAAATAAATAAAATTGCCCTGTCTTATGCAAGTTACACAACTGGGTATCAGATATGTGTAGGATTTGGCACCACATGCAAAGGTGGTGTAAATGGGAACTGAAGACACTGTGATTGTTCGCAGTGACGAAGTGATTGTTGTTTATACATGAAGATGAAGATCAGATGTGTATTGTATAGGATATTTGGGGGGGGGGGGGGGGGGGGGGGATATCAGTCATCCAACATGATCGGATTTCAAAAACAAATTGAATTTAAGTGTGAAGGCCTGCCGAGTAAAGCAAGCCTACAGAATGTGCCCCAGTAGTTCCTCTGACTCCTCCTTCCTGTCTGCGAATCTACGAAAAACTGCTTCCAGTTCTCCGAGTCTTCTCAAGATTTTATCAACGTGTCTCAAGTATTTTTAGGACCCTTGGGTATATGCCACCAGTACCTGGCTTTCTTTTCCATTTTTTCTTCTGATTTTATTTAAATTTTTTTGCTTAGTTGTTTGGTTTTATTTTATTTTTGTAGTTAACTCTAACACTTCTCATGTTTGGTTTATCTCCCCTTAATTAACTGTGGGCATTGAGTGCATCTGCACTGGCTTTCTCAAAAAGCCATAAGAACTCCATATTTTAATTAATCTAATTGTCTTCAACTTTAATTGCCTTCTTCTCACCAGGATACTGGAGAAATTTTTTTTTTTTTTTTTTTTGCATGTTCAGCAATTTTCTGTTGCTAAGGCAATATTGTCTTAATCTCAAACTGCTTTTATAATGGGATAACATTAGTCTGTCCCCCGTGCTTTTCTCTCTGTCGCCTCTGAAAGTGCGCCGTTTTTAATGTGCTGTGTACCCCGCGTGCTGAGAGCAATTACTTTTACCTCAGCAGCACATTCTCATTTACCACTGCTGTGTTTAAAAGTCATTCCTCATCCGTGATTCACAGATGCTCTCATCTTCCTTAAGAAAAATTTACCGCCTTTATTCCACCCCCACCCCCCCCCCCCCATCTTTTTTTCTCTGTTTGTCTGTTTTTGCTCAATCGTTGTGGCCGCCGCTCTTTTGGCACGCCGAAGCTTGTGCTCTTCTCTTCGGCTGTCACTCGGAAGTCAGTTAGTTTATTACAAGCATTAAATCCCACACAGTACTACAGCTGAGCTAGCACCGGTGTTGGAAGTTGGAAACCAACTATTCACCAATTTATTTATGAGTAACAGACTATATTTCTACATAGTTGGTTTACTGTAGGAACTAAAATTTAATATAGAGGCTTTATCTCCAGGGGTCCAACGAGGGTGGGTCATTTTTGATCCATTACCCGTGGGGTTTAGGCAGTTGGCAATGACCTTGCCCTCTGAGGACATGAGTGCATCCAAATCATGCCAGGAGAACATGCTCCACACCACTGAGAAGCCGCCAGAACCCTTCGCTGGCGATCCAACGTCACGCGCGTTTATGCATTCGCCACCTGCATCTCAAACATCACTGCGCTCTGCTCTGCTCAACTTTGTTCTGATGATTCAGCTGCTGTTAGGTTTAAGTGCTACAGCAGGACCAAGCCACTGGGGAGCCACTTCCTGTGTTATTACAAAAATATATATGAGGTTGTTTTGTTTTTTTTTTTTGCTAACAGGGGAAGTGGAGATCAAAAGAAAGATCAAAACAAAGACAGCTGCTGCATCTCATGATTCAGTGTTCAAAATTTCCCATGTGTGTCTCAGTGCGTTTGAAATTCCTTATAGATATTTTCGGCTTCCTCTGTTTTTGTTTTCATCAGCGTCTGAGCTTTTTCTTGACATGAATGCATTTCCTGTCAGTATATTTCTTAAATTTCTTCACCGGTTTTGTGTTTGAAATTTCTTAATTTGGAAAATTTTGATATTTTGGACTGACTGCTCTCTCTCTCTCACTCCCTGTCTTTCAATTTCAGTTCAGTTCAGTGTACTTTATTGATATGAAATACACATAGCGCACATTGCCAAAGCAAACATAAACAAAATGAAGCACACGGCACAAGTTGTACAACGGTAGAAGTACAACAGTTAATATCTCTCTCTCTTTCTCTCTCTCTGATTCTGTGCTCTCAGGAGCTGAAGGACAAGGTGACTCAGCTGCTCCCCCTGCTGCCTGTGTTGGAGCAATACAAGTCAGACGCGCGCATGCTTGGGAGGCTGAAGGAGGAGGTGCGAAACCTGTCCCTGGTGCTGATGGCCATTCAGGAGGAGATGGGGGCATACGACTACGAGGAACTGAGACAAAGAGTCCTGCTGCTGGAGACCAGACTGCACTCCTGCATGCAGAAGCTGGGTATGAGAGAGGGGGTAACTGGACGGGGGCAGGAAGGGGTAACTGAATATGAGAGAGGGGATTACTGCAGAGGGCAGGGAAGAGTAACTGGGTATCAGAGGGGCCATCTGCAGGGAGGGGTAACTTGGAATGAGAGAGGGGTTATCTGCAGGCAAGGGTACCAGGGTATGAGAGAGGGGGCACCTGCACGGGGGCTGGGAGGGGTAACTGGGTATGAGAAGGGAAATGGTGAGGGTAGGTGTAGTACAGAAGGGATGAAGCAGAGATAGAGACATAGAGAAAGATAAAAGAAGGGCATGAATTAGAGGAAGGCAGCACAGTTACTTATGAATCACTAATTAGGGATGGATATTTATAGATCTGACTGCTTGGATATAATGAACCATGTGTGTGTGTGTGTGTGTCTGTGTGTGTGTGTGTGTGTGTGTGTATGTATTTGTGTGTCCCAGGCTGTGGGAAGCTGACTGGAGTGAGTAATCCTATCACCATTCGCGCATCGGGGTCAAGATTTGGCTCCTGGATGACTGACACCATGATCCCCAGCTCCGACAACAGGGTAAGCCTGCTACCTGCCACCTGTATCTACCCCCACACAGGGACCCCAAACACACTCCTGCCACCTGTATCTACCCCCACACAGGGACCCCAAACACACTCCTGCCACCTGTATCTACCCCCACACAGGGACCCCAAATACACTCCTGCCACCTGTATCTACCCCCACACAGGGACCCCAAATACACTCCTCCCACCTGTATCTACCCCCACACAGGGACCCCAAATACACTCCTGCCACCTGTATCTACCCCCACACAGGGACCCCAAATACACTCCTGCCACCTGTGTCTACCCCCACACAGGGACCCCAAATACACTCCTGCCACCTGTATCTACCCCCACACAGGGACCCCAAATACACTCCTGCCACCTGTATCTACCCCCACACAGGGACCCCAAATACACTCCTGCCACCTGTATCTACCCCCACACAGGGACCCCAAATACACTCCTGCCACCTGTATCTACCCCCACACAGGGACCCCAAATACACTCCTGCCACCTGTATCTACCCCCACACAGGGACCCCAAATACACTCCTGCCACCTGTATCTACCCCCACACAGGGACCCCAAATACACTCCTGCCACCTGTATCTACCCCCACACAGGGACCCCAAATACACTCCTGCCACCTGTATCTACCCCCACACAGGGACCCCAAAAACACTCCTGCCACCTGTATCTACCCCCACACAGGGACCCCAAAAACACTCCTGCCACCTGTATCTACCCCCACACAGGGACCCCAAAAACACTCCTGCCACCTGTATCTACCCCCACACAGGGACCCCAAAAACACCCCTGCCACCTGTATCTACCCCCACACAGGGACCCCAAATACACTCCTGCCACCTGTATCTACCCCCACACAGGGACCCCAAATACACTCCTGCCACCTGTATCTACCCCCACACAGGGACCCCAAATACACCCCTGCCACCTGTATCTACCCCCACACAGGGACCCCAAATACACCCCTGCCACCTGTATCTACCCCCACACAGGGACCCCAAATACACTCCTGCCACCTGTATCTACCCCCACACAGGGACCCCAGAAACACTCCTCCCACCTGTATCTACCCCCACACAGGGACCCCAAACACACCCCTGCCACCTGTGTCTACCCCCACACAGGGACCCCAAATACACTCCTGCCACCTGTATCTACCCCCACACAGGGACCCCAAATACACTCCTGCCACCTGTGTCTACCCCCACACAGGGACCCCAAATACACTCCTGCCACCTGTGTCTACCCCCACACAGGGACCCCAAATACACTCCTGCCACCTGTATCTACCCCCACACAGGGACCCCAAATACACTCCTGCCACCTGTATCTACCCCCACACAGGGACCCCAAATACACTCCTGCCACCTGTGTCTACCCCCACACAGGGACCCCAAATACACCCCTGCCACCTGTATCTACCCCCACACAGGGACCCCAAATACACTCCTGCCACCTGTATCTACCCCCACACTGGGACCCCAAATACACCCTTGCCACCTGTATCTACCCCCACACAGGGACCCCAAACACACCCTTGCCACTGATACCTCCCCCTACACATGTACCCCAAACACACACACCTACCTCTGATACATGTCCCCACAAAGGCACCTTACGCAGCTAGGACAAATGTAGGTGTAGGTGTGTGTACGCCACACACAGGAACATGACGCATAGCCCAAACACGTACATACACACACTTAGCACAAGTGTGGCATACACACACCTGCCACAGGTGTTACATACAAACACCTGAAGCAGGTGTGACATACACACACACAAACACACACACCTGACACAGGTGTAACATACAAACACATACACCTGACACAGGTCTGACATGCAGACAGACCTGACAGGTACTCCACTCCCGGGGACTCCCAGAGGACCTGAAACACACAAGCTCCACTGCATAGCATTCTGCATTAAGCCATTTTGAAAGTGCTTCCCCTTGTTAATTACACAGAACTAATGGAAAGAACAACTGTGCACTGACAGAGAACAAAGACAAAGTGAATCAGTAACAGTATTAAAAAACAATCATAATTCAAATGATGCTTGTGCTTGATTCACATTATGCAAATAAAGATCCCCTTCGTTTGAAACTGAGCAGTAAATGACTCAGACAGGCTGTGGTATTGGTATTATCTGTGATTCTCAGATGAAGCAGAACACTACACAGAGACTAGCAGTGGGACCAGGGGGGGGTTTGTGTTCATGAAGGTGCGGTGGCGGTGGCTAATCTGTGCCTTATGATCATGTGATTTCTGAATACTTCAAGAGGCTTTTAATCTAGGGCTGCTGGATGGCACATTTAATCATGTACGGCTCTGTTCGAGTGTGTGGATGGGCCCCACAGTCTGTTATCTATTAAGGCTCTGTTCCAATGTGTGTATGGCCCCCATGGTCTGGTATAAAATTCAGGGGCATTGTGGCTGGTAGTCCCATTTCCCAGGGAGAGGGGGATACAGTCACCCTGGATGATCGTGTTTAAGTGCTCACCTGTGACCCCTGCTGGTCAACCACGTGCCCCACGGTCTGTGCCAGCTCAACTTGGGGACTGCGCTGTTAAAAGAGGCACCTGCTTGTCGTAACGCGTTGCGCGCGCTCGTCCACACATGCAGTTGACAACAAAGGTGGCGGTTAATTTAACCTCTCGTTAATTCAAATGGACATTCCAGTCTGAGAGAAAAGGGGGTATGAAGCCATTAAAATGAGCGTTTTCTGCGATTCTAGCATGTGATGAGGCGTGTCATCGCTGAGCTTCAGGATTTTGCAAATGAAGGCTCTGCCACCCTATTTAACTTTGAGCATTTCAGGGGAAAAAAAACAGGTAACCAGTTGACTGAGAGCATAAGGGTCTAGCAGGATTATATGAAACAATGAGCTTATTGTGGCGTAATGGAGCAAGCCCAATTCCTGTTTTTGTAGTTATGGAGCAGAATTTTGTGAAATGGAAACATTTGCACACTCGAAACTTCCTTTGATCGCAGACGGGCATATTAAAGAAAGCGAAGTGCTCTGTGTTCAAAGTGGTGACAGTGAATCTGATCTTTGTTTTAGCTGAAAGCAATGCGCAACCAATGGGGACTAATTGGTGTCTGTGAACAACACAATTTGGGTTATCAGACAGTTTACAAGTGCACCCTTTGGGACATGTTCTGTATTTTTATTTATTTATTTTTGATAAATTGGAACCAAATCGTTTAGATTTTTTTTTGTTCTTTTTAAGTGAAACATGTATTTTTTTTTTTACATTTCTTAATTGAACACGGCGGTATTTTTGACGCACTCACTCGACTTTCAGCGGGAGAACAGAGTGCGATATCGCGGTGAATGCTGAAACCGTCGACTTCAGAATTAAATGAAACATCGCTGCACGTTTTCACAGGTTTGACATCTGGGACCCAGAGGCATCCTTTCTGTTTCTTAGCAACATAACATCTGCCGCCGTGCAATCTCATTAAGGCATGCTGTCAGAGTGTTGTGTGTTTGTGTGTGTGTGTGTGTGTGTGACTCTGTGTGTTTGTGTGTGTGCGTGTGTGTGTGACTCTGTGTGTGTGTGCGTGTATGCATGTTTGCATGTGTGTGTGTGTGTGTGTCTGTGCGTGTGTGTGTGTGTGTGTGTGTATGTGTGTATATTATTGTGTGTGTGCGTGTGTGGGCGTGTGTGTGTCTGTGTATGTGTGTGTGTGAGTGTATCTGTGTGTGTGTGTGTGTGTGTGTGTGTGTGTGTGTGTGTCTGTGTATGTGTGTGTGTGAGTGTGTCTGTGTGTGTGTCTGTGCCTGATAGCACTCCCTTTTGTCTCATTCAGACCTGACTCTGTGTACTACTCGCACAGTTGTATAAACTGATACTCTGGTTTTCTTATCGTATCTCCTGGTGGGCGCGGGGTGGGGAGGGCGGTGTTCGGAGGAGGAAGCGAAGGCTATGCTAGCGTTCCCCTCACGGACACTGCGGTGGTAACACCCTCACCCCAGCGCGCACTCCCCGGTGCCACGTCAGACCCTTCCGGTCGCGTACCCGGCCGGTTGCCAGGGTGACCAGGGCAGCCGGGGCCGCCGGTCTCCCGGTACAGAGACAGGAGATACCGAGGCCGCCCAGTTGACCCACATATCTGCCTCTCATTATGGTCGCCCCGGAGGTGCGTCTAAATTTCACCACTTTAACCGAGTTAGCATTGCGCGGCGCGGCAGTCACGACTGGGCGAGTGAGCGAGGGAGGGAGCAGATGGACAAGCGAGGAAGGGAGGGAGCGGATGGGCGAGCGAGCAAGGGAGGAAGGGAGAGAGCGAGTGGGTGAGTGAGCAAGGGAGGGAGGGAGAGAGGCAAAGGGGCGATTAATGAGACAGAAGGAAAAAGAATGCCAAGCTCTGTAGTCACTCACGCTCTTTCAGGGGAAGGAATCGTGATGTGGTTTTAAGGATTTTAATAGTTTCGCAGATTGCTCTCTCTCTCTGTCTCTCTCTCTATCTTTCTTTCTCGCTTACTGTGCCATGGTATCGATTATAAACAAATTAACACCCAACAAATACATGAACTAATAATTATTTGATGAAGAATAATGTTAATAAAACAACAGATGGCAATGCATCATCATTTATCTCAGGAGCTTTATACTTTGAAATATGTTCAAGGTTCATATGGCTAATAATGGCAACAGAAAAATAGAACAGGTTCATATAAAAGACAACTATTAAAAGAAGGAAATAATTGTCCCTCTATCTCTCTCTTTCACTCTTGCAAACACACGGTCACACACACACACACATGCACATAGTTTCCGTTTTCAATTTAAAATGCTTTGCAGGCAAGACATATTTAAAAATACACATTGCCAAAACAATATCACAATATGTTCCCCAGAGCTCACTGCCTCCCTCTCTCTCTCTGTATCTCTCTTTCTCTCTCTCCCTCACTGATGTTTTCACATCTCTCTGACGAGAAGGAGAGGTGTGACCCAAGAACTAGAGGCACAAATTGTAAAACAGTCAGACAGACAATACCAGCGTGGTTTGACAGCTCTATAGAGCATTCTCTATAGTAATACCCACCCTCGTCCTGTTTGTACTTCTCTCTCTCCCCCTCTCTCTCTCTCGTCTTTTCCTTCAAATTCAAATTTATAGTGCTTCACTGGCATCACAGGATAGATATCATATTGCCATTCACAGGTAAATTTGCAGCTACAGCCTATAATCAACAGAAAAGATGGAGAACAACAAAATGAAAGATTTGATTCAATAATGTAACAGTAGGTAACTAATAACACCGTGGAGGGAAAGAAACAGATATTTATTATTAATATGGCGTCACTCGCTGACATTCAGTTTGGTGCATGAGATTGCATATTGCCGTGCTGTCTACATCTTCCAGCTGTCCATTTCTCTCTCTCTCTCTCTCCTGAACACTCTCCATTTTTCTCTCTCTTTTTTCTCTCTCTCTTTCCTGAACACTCTCCATCTCTCTCTCTCCTGCACACTATCCATTTCTCTCTCTCTCTCTCCTGCACACTCTCCATTTCTCTCTCTCTCTCTCTCTCTCTCGCTCTCCTTCATTTCTCGCCTCAGTCATTCATTTACATCTGTGATAAAGGATCGGCCATCCAACCCTATGTTTTGCAGAGGCTGTTTTACATGTATATATATATTTTTTTTTTTTTTTTTTTTTTTTTTTTTTTTTTTTTTTTTTTTTTCACCAGTGCACTGGTGTTTTGGAGTCAGTGAGATGTGTCTGTCATTCTGGTCTACAGGCAGGATGGTCCTAACAGCGCTAACCGATTGTCACATACAATTTTACACTCTGCAGCATCGTCTTTTAGCCAAAGCATAAGTTTAATTTCACATGATGGACAAACACCACAGTAATAATAATAATAATAATAATAATAATAATAATATATAATTACTTGCATTTATATAGTGTTTTCTCCCACTGAACACACTTTACAGTGATGTGGGGAACTCCTCAACCACGGCAGCCATTTTGCGCCACAACGCTCACCAGTTGGAGAGGGAGAGAACAATGTTTTTTTAGCCAATTAAATTTGGGGGATGACTAGGTGGCAGGTTGAGAGAGCCAGGTTAGGAGTGTAGCCCAGACACTGCGGAACCGCCTGCTCTTTGCAATGTCACAAGAAGAAGAGACGAGCAGCATATCAATCATGTGAGCACCACCGTCAAGGCACATCGGTCGAAGATCTGTGGAGAAAAGGAGGAAGATGAACTGAGATGTCGGAGCGTATGTGCATGTTGTGATACCTCTGTGAAGCTAGGAAAGGGCAGTATCATTCTCAGCTTGCTATGCCAGTGTGAGAGAATTTAATTGAACCCAGGCAGCCGCTGGATGCCAGGGAAAGGGGTTTGAAAGGCGGGGGG
This sequence comes from Anguilla anguilla, assembly GCF_013347855.1. Classification (NCBI taxonomy): domain Eukaryota; kingdom Metazoa; phylum Chordata; class Actinopteri; order Anguilliformes; family Anguillidae; genus Anguilla; species Anguilla anguilla. The sequence goes on along the minus strand of NC_049202.1, from coordinate 58,301,523 downwards.
TGCGGGGTGGGGGGGGGGGGGCGGTACATGAGTGAATTTAGGCGGGTAGAAGACCAGCGTTCTGCGGCATTATGGACCGGTTGCAGTGGACGGCTAAACATAGCAAGGAATTGTGAAACCGACTGTCTTGCAGAGGCGCACAAACACACACACACAAGAAAAACTACTAGTAATACTGATACACTCATCTATCTGCGTATCCTTGAAATAGCGGGCAAAGATAGGAACTGTGTCTTTTTTTGTGGAACAGAAAAGTGAGCTGGACTGATAAAATAAGCAGCACATTACAGGTGCACAGAATCCACAAGGTTGTGTTATTCATGACCTTTATTTAAGCAGGCTGTCCCACTGAGACCGGGGGTCTCTTTGCAGACTTAACTATGGCCTGATCTTAACTACTGTACTGATCTCTCTCTCTCTGTCTCTGTCTGTCTCTGACTGTCTCTCTCCACTCCCTCTGACAAGGACTTCAAACGTGTAACTACAGTTAACAATTAGTGATGGTTAAAAAAAGCTTAACATACGATTAAAGAATAAATTAAAATTAAAATGTAAATAAATAAAATTGAAATAACATCAAGTGACGGATGGTTTTAGACGTGAGGTGTTTGTGTGGATGTGTGTTTTGCTTGCTGTCCCTCTGGCTGTGACAGGCCATCATAAAGAGCTTTACCGGAGCTGTTCAGCTGTCTGTGGGTAAAGTTTCGGTCCCTCACAACTTTATTGAGTGCATTTCTGTTCTCTCTCTCTCTTTTTTGGGGGCTTTCTCACATTTTGTTGTCAGGCACGGCTCTGTCTTGATCTTTTGAAGACAGTGTGGGTGCGGCCTGACCTCCCGGTAGGGGCCATGTCTATCTCCGACTGCCTGTCTCTGTTGCTAGGCTGCCCTCTCCGAGTCTATATCTTCTCAAAATCAGGCTCGGTGTTTTTCTCCGTTGACAAGAGGTCTGTTTCGGTGTAGTGGCTTTAAAGGTCAGGTAACGGTCAGGTTTGTTTTGTGTGTTCTTTTAAAAAAAAGTTTGTTTCTCTGTCATTTCGTTTGGCTTCACATCTAGGCAGTGCTGTCTGGAGGCTGTTTGTTTTGAGCAGGGATGTACAGGGGGGATGAAAGCTGCGAGCCGCGAGAGAGGGAGGAATGAGAGATAATGAGATGGAGGGATGGAGGCAGAGAGAGAGATAGAGATGAAAGGGAGGAGGGAAGATGTTGTGGGGGTTTTAAAAAGTCTCAGACCCTTAGAGCTCGTTGACCTTTCCTTAGTTACGGCATAGTTACTGTTTTCTGGATACAGCACATCCATCCATCCATCCATTATCTATACCCGCTTATCCTGGGCAGGATCGCAGGGGGTACTGGAGCCTATCCCAGCATGCAATGGGCGAGAGGCAAGCAAACCCTGGACAGTTTGTCAATCTACATCAGGGCACACACACCATTCACTCACACACTCACACCTATGGGCAATTTAGAGTCTCCAATTTAGAGTCACCTGCATGTCACGTAGACACAGGTAAACTGCACACTGAAAGGCCCAGACCTTCACCTTTGAAGGTCCAGGACCTTCTTTCTGTGAAGAAACAGTGCTATCCACTATTTATTTATTTATTTAATTATTTATCCTGTAACCTGGTTACCAAAAAGTCAGTTTTTTCAATTTCTTCCAATTTGGTTCACTGTTCGCTGGTTTCAGAGTGGTCCGTTGTTACCGTTTTTTACAGTTTGGTTCACTGTTTCTTGGTTACAGCAGGGCTACTTCTTCTTGGTTAAGGGTCAGTCTCTGTCCCCAGCTAACAGCAGTACTGGGAGTGTGATGTGTTATAAATCTGAAAATGGGTGTGGCTACAGTGACCTGTCAGTCATTGATAGACAGTGCACTCTAAACCACAGATCTCTCCGCCCATTATTGGTTTTATGAAGCCTCATTGGCATTACTTGGCTGTGGTTTGGTCTCTCTATTTTGAGCTATGGTCTCAGTATGTATTTGCAGAGGTGGAATTTCCAGGGGTCAGAAAGTAAAACTCAGACAGCTGATTTCACTGATTCTTTCTACCTCCTGGCTGAAGAATTCCATATCAGCAAATCCAAGTGTTTGGAATAAAATTCTGGGGAGGATTTTTACTTTCTGATCCTGGATTTTCGGTGTCTTGTGGTAACAGGGTCCAGACATGGAGGGGCTCCAAACTTCTTCCGGAGACCGGCTGGGCATTCCACCCATTCCGTTTTTACTGTCCCACATCATTGCTGTAGGATTCTGACAATGGAATATTGCATTCCCACTCTGAAAAATGTGAATAAAGTCCACACATCATGTATATATGCTCCCACAAAAACTTTATTCACTGCAAGACAATGAAATGTTGTTATCCACACTAGGAAAACTCGACAGGGGTCAAGATGTTGATTTTCATTTTTTCCGGTAGAGGTAGTCACAATGTATCAACTTTATATCTGTTTTTCACCTGTTACCTCTGTCTCGCACCAGCATTTTTTTCTTTGGAGGTGTGTATAGTTGCTTTTTACATTGTTTTTAATTCAGTGCCTCTCTGTTAGAGTCTTAAAAGAGCATGTTATTAACACAGTGGACAGCTTCCCTTCATGAGGCAAAGAAAGGCTAGCGCTCACAGAACACTTTGTACATCAATTAGTCAATCAAATCAATTGAATGCTGTTTGTGCAGCGAATTCTAACGAAGGATTTTCCACAATAACGCTTCACAGTTCACCCTGGCCTAAACTCCCACAGAGCCAGCCAGAGTGCAACAAGGGCTGGGGAAAACTCCACAAACCTAGGAATAAACCCGACTAAGTGGGGGAGCAAGACCAAGACCAAGACTCTGCATTTTGGCCTTTTAGCACTTTCTAAAGTTGGCATCTCACTTTCACACCTCCAAGAACATTTTTAAGACTCGTTTGAAATGATCAGGGCTAATATTTTTTTCTAATGCGTATTTGGCTCAGTAAATATAAACTTTATTGTCATGCTCTCTCTCGTCCCCCCGTTCCTCTGTTTTTCTCCGTTTTATTTTCAGATTCTTTTGATCCAATTCCATTCGCTTTATCAGGGTGGCAAACCTTTATTTGTGTGATCAAAAGCATGAAGGTAGCTGACAAACTGATTAATAACAATATCACGGTAAGAAAAAGCTGCCTGCAGCAAATGCTCTCTCTCACTCCCTTTCTGCCGCTCTCCTCCTCCCTCCTACCCCTATCTCTTTTTTCTCAATTCCCTGCTCTCTCTCTACCTCCCTCCCTCCTTCCTTCCTTCCCTCTCTCCACTCGTCTCCAGCCTTCACCGTAAAGCACAATGGGGGGAGTGAGGCCGAGTGTGCAGACATCTTTCATATCAAACTGTCATCCTTCTTTTTTGGGTCTCAGACATTTTCTTTGAGACTCAAGTTAAAGAATTCTGAGGAAGGGGAAGGAGATGTGAGAGAATGTGTGTGTGTGTGAGAGAGAGAGGGAGAGAGAGACTGAGGGAGAGAAGAAAAAAGGTGAGCGATAGAGAAGAGAAAAGGAAACAGAAAGACAGCACCGGGGAAAGGAGGGGAGGGGAAGAAGGTGATCAAAAGAGAAACGGAAAAGTAATAAGGAGGAAGAGAATGAAAAGAATGAAAGAGGAAGGTGTTCAGGGAGGAAAGGAAAGGTAAGAAATATTTAAAACTCGACGATCAAGAGAATGAGAGACTGTTTCTGAGTAAGATAAAAGGGGAATTATTATATTAGTAATCTTCACCTGGGGAGGATAAGGAGTACATTGTATACATTTTGTGTGTGTGTGTGTGTGTGTGTGTTTGTTTGTGTGTGTGGATAAACTTAATATTTTTACTTCAATTTGTTACACCTACATTTTTTAGGTTTTCTCATTTCATTACATTACATTTATTTGGCAGACGCTTTTATGCGAAGTGACGTACAATAGTGCATTTCATGGTCATGGACAACTACAAAACACAGGTTCATATATATATAATATCATATAATAAGAAAATACTTATTTTGTACAGCTATTTCTAGCCAAGAACACAGTTTAGTTCACACAGTGAACACTATTCAGACCTAACCTCTGCAAAGCCAACTCGGCAGAAGAATAAGCTACAGTATTAGGACAAATACAAATTACCAAAAAGTGCTGGGACGGGGCATTTCTCCATTGAAAAGTTTTAGGTTTATTTGAATAATAACATTTTAGAGCAAGATAGGTCTGTAGCCTCAGTCAAACATGTTTCAATATTTATATGAAGTAGGCATCAGTGGTGGATATGTCTGCAACACCTGGTCTCGCTGTAAATGACACCCTGAAATGAAATCCCTGCTCGATGCTGATAAATGCATGCAGAGTTTGGACTGCCGGAGAACCTGGCTCTGCTAGAGCAGTGCTGTGGGAAACGGGCCCTGGCTATTAATCCAGAGTTATGGTGTTGTGCCTTACCGCAGGCCTCGTGTTATTAATGCATTGCACCATCTGTAGCTACCTGCACATAGTCGTCAGCTCTTTGGGCTGTGTCAGCCTGACCGTATATCCATTACAGAGGAAAAATCATAGAACGTGTTGTCCCATCCTCAACATTTGCTCTGGCAAAACGATAACATATTTAAAACCGGATTCAAGATATTAAAATAAAACTGATGGACCTGGTTGAAAAGAACATGAGAATGTTCAACTTATGAGAACAGATGGATTGCTGTCTTCAAGCGTCATTCCGGCCAGACTGGGTGAAACGTGTTAGTGCACAACAGACTGGGTTCATGTAGCTGTGACCATTGATTGTTTTCTCATTTGTCTGTCCATCTGTTTAACTCATGCACTCAGTATCATGCCAAGCACTGTTTGGGGTTGGCAGTGTAGTTTAACTCATTAAGGGTACAATATATGAGCTGCGGGCTCCCAATAGTTTTTTTTCTGTTTGAGAAAGAAAGAAAAACGTTGGGTCGTAACGTCACAACTCACAAGGTGTGAGATACCATTCCGAACCGATCCAACTGGTTTATGGGCAGAGGTGGGTAACCCGGCTTCAAAGAGTAAAAAGACTGACCATGTATTTGCGCCACCAACATGCACTAAACCAGCTGATTACAATAAGTTTAGTGCATGGTGGTGGAGCAAATACATGGTCAGTCTTTTTACTCTTTGAAGCCGGGTTACCCACCTCTGTTTATGGGTTCCCAATCATTTTTGACACGTCAAAAGAAAAATTCTGGCACAGTGGGCTTGAATTTGTCAGCTGTGAGAAGCCATGCAAGCCGATTCTGTGTTTTAATTCCTGTTGACCAATCAGGAGGTGGCTCTGTGTACGACATTTTTCCCACTGTGCTGTGCCTACTGTAACGTCATCAGATTTCTTTGGGAGCTCATAATATCCTATCGTCCAACCGGTTGTCACAGTCTGAACCTCATTAAGTATGAGAGGGCATCCAAAGTCCCAAAGTCGTAACCTGTGAGAAAATCATGTAATGTACACCCACCCTCAGGCATAGGTCTAATTCACATCACAAATATGTGAATTAGAATGTTCGTAACAATCACTACTGGCGATTGAAAGCAATGGAGTTCTAGAAGACTGACTTTGAATTCTGAAACAAACGTTCCAGAAAAAAAGACTCTTAGAATGGTTAATGGTTCGGGAGCTGGTTTTGTAACTGCTGGTCCAGTTCCTAGCAGGAACACTGCAGTTGTACCCTTAAGGCAGGCGTGCACAGCTTCGGTCCTGGAGGGCCAGTCTGCATGCTGGTTTTTGTTCCAACCAATTACCTCTGTTATACAGTTCTGACAGCTCTATAAACTACCCCGTTTCACTCCTGTACTCGAGCACAGTAAACTTTAGGATGCACTTGCAGTCTGCGGCTGTAGCTGGTGATTGTACTAGTGGCAGCTCAAGATATGATCGAGCTAATGAAATGATTAGGAGCAGGAGCTGTCGCAAAATCCTTGTTGTGCACCCCTGCCTTACGGGGTTTATCCAGAATTACTTCCATAAATATTTAGCAGTGTAAATGGAATGTATGTAAGCGAGCCTGGATAAAAAACATATGCTAAGTGCCTAAAAATGTATGAATGATGGAAAATGTTGATGCCAATCCTCGTTTCACCCAATTCAGTGGGTGTACTCAGAACTGGCCCTCAAGGTCAGCAGTATTGGATATTGGATACTGGATTTCTCTTTTGCCTGATACTCCAGAGTCATATAATGTCACTGATTGGCCAGAGATTACACTCACCTGGTGCATCAGGTTTAAATCAGTCCCTGAGGACTAGATTTGAGCATACCTGAAGCACAGTGAGGATGGGTTATGGGCTTTGTGCTATATTTTTGCACAAAAATATTGTGCAGAGCCATAAATGCAATCAGACCGAACATAAGATTGCACTGCACACTTTGATTGTACCTTCCTCATGTACTGTTTGAGTGCAGTCAAATTCCAAACAGTATTCAGACACAGGGTGCATGCCAGATTGACCAAATTTGAGGGAGGTTTAATCATTAATATTTTTATGCAAACTTAATCACAGACGCGTGCTGAAGGGGGGTCAGAGGCTGGATCGTTCCATGTGTAAATGATTAGGACAAAATTAAAGACGAGGCATAATTGTGTGGTTCACATTTTCCATGAATGGAAATCTGGATTCTCCAGAGGATGAGCCTCATAGCGTGTACGTAAAGCGTCTCGTATTTTTGTCCCGTCCAACTGGGTGAAGTGTAAAAATAAATAAATGAAAGGGAAGGCTGCACTTTCTTACGTCACTTTGTATAAAAGCGTCTGCTAAATAATGTAATGTAATGAAATAATAGCTCCTGTTCCTGTGGTGATTTGAACACTGAAAAAAAGTCCAAAGTCCAAAAAGCCTACTCTTCAAAGGGTTAAGATCAATTTAAACTGTAAAACACCAGACAAAAACAAGTGCTCGTCCATTTCAGTACCCAGGTCCTGGCTCTAGAAATGTGTTCAACGCTTTTATTACTCTTTTCTGTGATCTTATTTGAAAAACGCCATTTAACCCCAATCCTGCCCTCATGTAATGAAGCACAGCCTGTTCCACAAACTCAATTTCCAAGCTCTATAGAATCGTTAATATTAGAATTGGACAAAAAAAATCATCTTGAAGGACCAAGCGAGCATTGTCCAAAAGATCTGCAGTATTGAACTATGTCAGACCCCCTATATCCCCTCGACATCCAAATACTAATAGGACATGTTTGTTTTAGATTTGGTGCAGTTAAACCAGGCAGCTCAAGACTATAAGTACAAAGCCTGACTTTGAAACCACATCTCCCCAGACAACAACCATCTGGGCCAGCCTGTTCTGAGGCTGAAAGAGCAAACACTGGAGCTTCCCGAGAACGCACAGAGCCAGAACAAAGAAAAACAACAAGTTAAAAGAAGGCACACACACACACACACACTCACATAAACACACACACCATAGTACTAGTCGCAAATAAGTTGTCATAGTTCTCCATAAGGGAAATTTCCTAGAGTGACACCATAGACAGGAAGGAACCCGATTCACTGAAGCCCCAATACTGTCTGCTGTAAGAGAAGTAAAAAGTACCTCTTTCTTCTTCTCTCTCCCTCCCACTCTCTCTAACACTCACTTCTGTTCACTCTTTCTCTCTCTTTCTCCCTGTTTCCCTCTCTCAATCGCTCCATCCCTGTCTCTTTCTCCCTCTCTCTCTTCCTCTCTGTTTCTCCCTCTCTCTCGTCCCGTGACCCCCGTCCAGGTGTGGTCGATGGATGGGTACCTGAAGGGCCGCCGGGTGCTGGAGTACCGCACGATGGGCGACTTCACGAAGGGCCAGAACTTCGTGCAGCACCTGCTGCCCCACCCGTGGGCGGGGACGGGCCACGTGGTCTACAACGGCTCGCTGTACTACAACAAGTACCAGAGCAACGTGGTGGTCAAGTACCACTTCCGGTCCCGCAGCGTCCTGCTGCAGCGGAGCCTGCCCTCGGCCGGCTACAACAACACCTTCCCGTACTCCTGGGGCGGCTCGTCCGACATCGACCTGATGGCCGACGAGAACGGCCTGTGGGCCGTCTACACCACCATCCCCAACGCCGGCAACATCGTCATCAGCCGGCTGGAGCCGCAGAGCCTGGAGGTGCTGCAGACCTGGGACACGGGCTTCCCGAAACGCAGCGCCGGCGAGGCCTTCATGATCTGCGGCACGCTCTACGTCACCAACTCCCACCTGGCCGGCGCCAAGATCTACTTCGCCTACTACACAAACTCGTCCAGCTACGAGTACACGGACATCCCCTTCCACAACCAGTACTCGCACATCTCCATGCTGGACTACAACCCCCGCGAGAGGGTGCTGTACACCTGGAACAACGGGCACCAGGTGCTCTACAACGTCACCCTCTTCCACGTCATCAAGACCTCCGGAGATTAGCCTAAAAGGAAAGAGGAACGCCATTAAAAAATTATTATTATAATAAAAAAAGAAAGAAAATAAATGGACACTGTGGAGATTTTGGGGGGGGGGAAACGGGATTTTTTTTCTTGTTTTTTTTTTTGTTTTTTTTACGTTGGGAATCTTCATAGAGTGCTACATTATGATTATATGTTATTTTACAGAGATTATTAACACCCCACGATGAGGTCGGGAGAGGCAAAAAAAATCAAGATGTTAAGGTTGATCTTTTTAGTTTACTTTCTGTGGTGAGTGAGCATGGTGATTTTTATTCGTGATAAGAAATAAATGTAAAACTTTACCATTTAAAAAAACAACTCTGCTGTTTGTGTTCTTATATTGTTCTGTTTTTTTAACTTAATAATACATAAAAAAGGGAAAAAAAAGTGAGACATAAAATAAGCCCCCTCAGGGAGATTAAGGCTTCTGTCATTAATCACATGTTGAGCGATAGTGGCAAGATGTGATTATGGACGATATATACAGTGCCCAGCTGTCCATTCCAACTCACTGTTTATGATATACACCTTGCGCATATACATACATAATGTGCTGACTGAACGCTGATATAACACTTTGTACAAAATGAGGGGGAAAAAATGCCACTATTTCTCCTCTTCCCTTGGGCTCCTGGCTTTTAGAAGAGTCTTCATATAGACGCTGGTCACATTTGTGTGCATCAAGATGGAGAATGTTCATCAATGCGATTTGGGTTAATATTCAACACAAACAGAACACAGAACATCAACCTAAGCAAATAGATACAGATCATTACCCAGTGTGTTAATACAGTATAAACCTTAGCTAATGAATATATTTATTAACTGAGGTCTATGTGATTGCGGTGGGTATACATAGACTATATGCATGTGTACTATGAACCCTCATGCATTACCAATCTCAGTGCATTTAAATAAGCCTCATAGACTAATATTGGTCCAGTTCACTAGAATAGACATCATAAATTCATATGCATGTTTTCTTATTGATCCAAGTAGAACCAGTGCAGTAATAAAGATTCCAAGTAATATTATAAACCTAGTGATGGTTTCTGCGTTCATACTGTATATGATAGTGGCATGCCCAAGTTACAAACTCATTAATAAGCAGCACAAGAACATTATTACTATTGAATTTATTTTATTTTATTTGCACAAAGGTTCTGTGTGTCTGACAGTTTCTTTGGCAGTGCACAGCAGGAAGTTACAGTGAGTCAGGGGTGAAGTGTCAGTCACAGCCCATTCAACTCGGGTGAACCCAGCAGATCTGAGAACAGCCAGATGGATCCAGGTGCAGTCCGATCAGGTGAGTTTCCCGATGGTGACTGTAGGTGATGTGCGATTCTACTGATCCAGGTGCAGTCCAATCAGGTGAGTTTCCCGATGGTGACTGTAGGTGATGTGCGATTCGACTGATCCAGGTGCAGTCCGATCAGGTGAGTTTCCCGATGGTGACTGTAGGTGGTGTGATTCTACTGATCCAGGTACAATCCGACCACATGAGTTTCCTGCTGGTGACTGTAAGTGATGTGTGATTCTACTGATCCAGGTACAGTCCGACCACATGAGTTTCCTGATGTTGACTGTAGGTGATGTGTGAATCTCCTGATCCAGGTACAGTCCGACCACATGCGTTTCCTGCTGGTGACTGTAGGTGATGTGTGATTCTACTGATCCAGGTACAGTCCGACCACATGCGTTTCCTGCTGGTGACTGTAGGTGATGTGTGATTCTACTGATCCAGGTAGAGTTCGATTAGGTGAGTGTCCTGATGGAGACAGAGGGTGATGAAGGACCACTGATCCAGGTACAATCTAAAGATGTGAGTGACTGTTCATTCCTGATGTGGGTACATACCTGAAGGACAAAAGATATGAATGCCTACCATCTAGCACAGCAGGGTAGAAATAAAATTGACTGCAGTCTCATAAGACTGCAATGCCTTTTTTGTGGTTTTCATTCAATCTCTGGCCAGTTTCGACCTTAGAAACCAAGCTGTGTGGATTCTTTAGCCAATCGGTGACTTAAATCAATAGCTTAAATGTGAAAACACACCAAAAGCTGGCAGGCGCCGTCTCCCCCTGCTCTTGCACGATATCAGAGACTGTGAGCGAAGAAACTGAAGGTGTTTCAAAACCAGGGCATTTCAATTCTGCCGCAAGTCAGCCCGTTCAGTTAATGAATTTAAATTAAAGTAATGAATTGAAAAATGGCCCCATGAACTGAATTTCAACACATATCCTGAGCTGCCTGAATGAAAAATAGAGCTCATTCGAACCCTGACAGGAATTCTCAAACCCTGCTGAGGCTTTACAGAGGCCTGTGAAGTCCAAACAGTCACTGGAGAGAGGTGAGAACATCTGTTTTGGCCAATATTCAGGACAACATTCTTTTTCCCATCAATACGTACCTTTCTGTTAGAATCAAGTTCCACCGAAGGGGTGTTTTCACAATTTCTGGCCACCCATCCATTATCTATACTGCTTATTCCTGGTCAGGGTCACAGAAAGTGCTGGAGCCTATTCCCGCACGCATTGAGCAAAAGGCAGGAATACACCCTGGACAGTTTGTCAATCTATCGCAGGGCACACACACCATTTTAGTCACACATTCACAGCAGGTTACGTTAACTCTCCAATTAGCCTAGCATGCATGTCTTCGGACTGTAGGAGGAAACCGGAGTACCCGAAGGAAATCCTTGTGGACACGGGGAGAACACACACACTCCCCATCAAATAAAAGCTTGATTAGCATATAAAGATATATTTATTGGATAACAGAGAACATGTGTGGCTCCAAACATAAACAATAATGTTGATGTTCAATACGGTACTGTATTGCACTGTAGTAACACTTCCTAACAGTTGTATACTTACACTGCGGCAGGCTGTGGGTGGGGGTGTCGATAGATCTGTGATGTGTCACCCGCTTCTCAGCTTGCCACAATTCACACTGAGAACAATTGTATGCTTCCACTAAAAAAGGTAGTCTGTCAATCAACTGAAGCACCGAATGGCTGGTAATGGGCCGGTGGAAAATAGCGAAAATGAACGTTTCCCTCCTTCAGGCTACGCACCCGTTACCCTGAGGAAGGTCCTTTTATGGGCGTTTCAAGGTTAGTTTGTGTGGCCCCATTCGACTGCATCACAAAGCAGAGTGGAGCGGTACTCAGGCCGACCAACGCTTCACAAAGAAAGATGGAATTATTGCACGGTGCACGGTGGAATTATTTCAGAAAAATGGGTTCAAGCTGACAAATAAAAACAATTCTGTACCTTTAAGAACTTGAAAAATGCTTAAGCCAAAAAACTTTGGACAAATATATGCTTAGCTAATTGTAATTCTTCAGACCTTATTTTTTATGTTTTTTTTTTTTTTTTTTACTGGCATTTACTGATATAAAGTACAATTCCCTTAGTGCAGTATATTGTTCTAATGCACTGTTTGTTCATTATTAATGTACCAATGCATGGTTGAAAATCCCTAAATAAATAAATAAATAAATAAATAAATGAAAACCTCTTGAGTTCATTTGGAGATCAATAAACTGTGATGAAACAAAGAAACAATTTTTTTCGAAAAAGGACCTTTTTTTTTATTCGTAAGTAACAGTTTATTGAGCAATGGTGATCCTGGACATTGGACACATTTAGACTGAATCCAGCCCATAATTTTCTGTTGCAAAGTGTCTGTCCACTGATGGTCCAAATGGGATGAAGTTCAATATGAATGACATAGATTAGGTAGATAGGGATTAACCACTGATACAGAATGACCAGAAACCCCGGGGATTTTCATGACTAGACATGCAGGTAATCAGACCACTGGGTACAATTTAGTCAGGAAAATGATGTGCATTGTTGGGCTGGATGGCCTGTTCTTGTCATTATGTTATGTAACAGTGTGTTAAGTATTAAGTCAAGTCACTGGCTAAAAATACAGCATGCCTTACTTCATAGGCTGAAATTGGTTGCCGATTTACAGGAAATTGCAAAAACCTGCAGACATTGTAACCCTGCAGGACCAGGGATTGAGACCCCTAAATCTGTGGCACCCAACCCTGTTCCTGGTGATATACCATCCAGTAGGTTTTCATTTCAAACCTAATTTGGCTCACCTAATTCTACTAATTAGCAGCTCAATGGGATCTCTGGCTGTTGAATAAGGGGTCCTTTGTTAGGGTTGGAGTGAAAGCCTACAGAACGATAGATCTCCAGTAACAGGGTGGCCACAAGATGGCCTGCTCCTATTGTCCATCTGTCCTTCCTTTTCCTACCTACAGGGGTCCTGGGTAGCAACAGGAGGTCCAGTCATTCTGAATGTCCATAAAAACTGTATTGTGTTTGGTCAACACATTTTCAGATGATTTATCAAACTGGACTGTTTCAGCATCAACAGAAGGGGGATAGAATGCCCATTAGAGTCAACCATCTGGATAGTCCCTGATAAATATCTGTGGGTATTCTTGCTTGTGGTATCATTGTCATGAACAGTCAATTTCAGTAAAAGCGTAAATACAGACTGCCTTGTAGGTCTTCTAAATGTGTGGCTTTTGCACAGTGCTACCATTTTCCAGATCTCACGCTTGGTGTGGGGAAATTGTTCAGCCGTACTAAATTGCATTTTGCTTTTCCCCCGTGGGTATTTTGATGTTTTTAACAAGCTGTGAAAAGAATTTCCTCGCGTCCGAGGAACAGAAGATGAAAAGTGACGTCTGGAATCTGAACTCAAGGCCCATTTGTCTGACGGTGTGCCACGACAAAGATTTGAGATGTCACAGGAGGACAAGGGAGAGCCACAGCAGGGTACCCACAGAGGGGTAAGATCACAAATACGTGATTAGAACGTTCTAAACTAAACATTCTGGTGCTGATGCAACAACTACTGCTGGTGATTGAGAGCAGTGGAGTTCTAGAACATGGATTCAGACAGAACTTTGGAAAAAAAAAAAAAAACTTTACCGGGAACAAAAAAAGCGAACTGCTCTTCAAAGGGCCCGTGCGGCGCTCAGAAGCCGTTACCGCTGAGCGTTCTGCAACGAGCGCTCCACACGAGCGTTCCAGGGCAGAGCGGAGGAGACACGGAGCAGGCGAGGAGAGCAGAACACGTTAGCAGCACACAAAAAAGAAAATCACCTGGAGCGTCACAGCACTGCATGAAATGAGATTAGAAAACTGCTGGGTTTTACGGACGAAAGGCGGCGACTTTAATAAAACCTTTTTCCGGTTACACTTTGCACGGCTTCGTGCATAACGTTACGCTCCTCGTGAGGGCAGAAAATGGGACTGACGTGCAGCTCAAATGCTCTTTGATTACCCGAAGAAGACCAGACTGGAGAAAACTTTTCTCCTGTAATCCATGAGTGCAAATATCTAGAGACTTGTCTTGTTCATTGTCCGTTTGTATAGAGCACTAATGGTGCTTTTTTTTTTCTCATACCTACCACTGGCTTGGCAGCATTAAAAATAAAAATGTCCCACTGGGGGCCTGATTCTTTTTAAACCTGCTGTGTACGGGCCAAGCATATTCCAGGGACTATTTATAAAACAGAATGTGAATATGTAGGCTATTGTACAATAAAGCAGATGTTTTCTCTCTGATAGGAGTTATGCTGAGACTGCACATGCCTGATCTGGTTGATGCATCTGAATTGACTTTTTTTACAGTTCATTTTTAATTTAATGACCCAGGGCCAAAAAATATGTGTAAGTAGAGTTTGCAAGTCCAAAATTGGCACTGTGTTGGCAGCTGAAAGGTTCTGGAATTTTCACCTGATACAGGTGAACATATGGTTCATTTTTTCTGTATCGCATTGCAAAGCACTGTTTTGTTTAAACTGAGAAAAAAATTATCGCGTATTTTTAGGAAAAAATGCGAATTCTTTTTTTATTAATTTGTGATGTCCTCTTCCTGCCATGCACAGCCAGACCCAAGAAATCTGTATATAGCTTGGCCAATTTAACCTATCCGGCACTGTTTCAGCGCTCAACTCGGTCAATTTAACCAATCAGCACGACTCTCAGTGGCGTGCGTTCTCACCACTAAAAAAAAGCCATCTCCGTTTCAGCTGGGAATCTTTTGGCAATTTTGTGTGGCTTTTGAAACAGATGGATCACACTGAGTCTTTTTTTTTTCCCAAGTCAGTTTTGATCAGCTGTCAATCTGTGTGAGTGTGTCCATCTTTTTTTTCTGACACTAACTGAATTTTAAGCTTTCAAACAGCAGGCGTCTGCCATATCGATCGAGTAAATTCCACATTCAACATGAGCCGCCAGGTCGGGGGGAATATTTTAAAAGTGCGCTGGGGTGGCGGGTGAATTAAAGGCATCCAGCTGTGCGCGTTGCTTTCCTCAGCCTTCGCAGTGTGTGACGCCCAGTGAGCGAGAAAAAAAAAAAAAAAAAAAGGCTAATCTAAACCTAAACACACCGGTTCATGGATCTGGAGATGAGACTACAGTCGGGAGGAGAGTGCTAGATTTAATCAGTCGAGCTGTGAGCAGCAGGAGTCGGGGAATAGACCCAAATGTTTATCATTTATTAAATACGTTTTTTATGAGATTCTGCCGCAGAACAAATTACCCACAGGAGCAATGAAAGGCGGCCAGGAGTGCGTAATTGAATTGATTTAATTGGCTGATTCTCGTCTGATAGCTGCCAGCGGGGGTAAATGAAGAGGTGCCTTAGAATGCCGTGTTAAGGATCATCATCATGGCTGAAGCCAAAAAAAGTATAGAGAATGTACAAATTAAAATTATCAGCATGCAAAAAAAAAAAACGGAAAATCACTTCAAATCGCAGAATCTCTGTGATGACTGTAATCTGAGATGCTTGTCACAGATGCCTTTTTTTGGAGAGCGGTATTTGTATTTGCCTGAAAAGAAGATGCTAGGTGGAGTCTCTTGTAATTTCAGACAAATGCACGTTACGTGAAGATGCTGGCCAGCTGGCTGCTGTGTCCTGCTTAGTTTATTTGTGCATTTAACATTTAAACTTAAATTCCACACCGTCATATTAGTTTATATATCTTTCCCCAAAATTATATTTCTGCAAAGACCTACAAAATTCTTCTATAACAACAAATAATGTGGTTCCTTGAAACATTTTAATGTGCATTGAACTGTCACACGCACACGCATACACATGTACGTACACACTTGTTTGTTTGTGTTCATGGAAAATCTCAGAAGTTATTAATCCACAAATGAGAACAATATTTTCACAGATGATAGCAACATTTTCACAAATGAGAGCAACATTTTCACAGATCAGAGCAACATTTTCACAGATCAGAGCAACATTTTCACAGATGACAGCATGGTTCATGTAGCTGAAGCTTAGAGCTGGGCCTCAGACAAACCCACGTGACGTTTACCCGCGAAGCAATGGCAAACTCGACGCATCTGAAGAAGAAGAAAAGCTGTGAAAGGCACAGAGAGAGAGAGAGCGGGGGGGGGGTGGGAGATAATCAGACGCTGATGTGGAAATGTGTAATTAGAGCGCAGAAGTGGTTGTGGAATGTGCCGGAAACAGGCTGGAGAGGGAATGAGAGCTTGCGTCAGAGAGGAGGTCCAAGGTGAGCAGGCGTTACTCGAGTGCGAGTCTGTTTGAGGCTGCTGTTTTCATTACTGTTTCTTTGCATCGCCCTTGCTCTTCTCTCCTCTGTACATCTTCTCTCTCTCTCTCTCTCGCTCCCTCTTTTTTCTCTATCTGTTCTTCTGGCCAGCTTTCTCTATTTCTCTGAATCACTCTTTTTTTTCACTCTGTTGTTCTTGCTGTCCATATTCCTGTCTGCCACACCTGTGTCCCCCAGTTTCACAGTGTGATGATGACAATGATGATGATGATGGTGGTGGTGGCGGTGCTGCTGCCACTGTGAATGATAATGATGATGGTGGTGAGGATTATGATGATGATGATTGGATGATGAAGGTGAGGATGATGATGATAACAATGAGGATGAAGATGATAATTGGTTACATTTTTATAGTGCCTTTCATCACATTTTACAATGAAGGAGAGGGATCCACTCTAATAGCAATCACACCCCAATGTGTAGCATCCACTTAGGTGAGTCACCGCAGCCATTCTGTACCAGGACACTCACCACACATAGAGAGCTGGGTGAATTATGACATCTTCTGATGGGGGAAATACCTGGAGAAAAAAAAATTAAGAGCTTGAATATTGATATTGGTGTTATAAAGATGTAAATATAGAGATAGGCCCAAATTTGTGTGAGGTCATATGTCAGTCAGTCTCCTGTGCTTTTGTTGCATTGCACAAAGCTGAGGGTCATCAAACCCCTCTGCTCTCCAATCAATCCAGGGTGAACAGCAATTGATTCCCATTTTAGCTTTATTGGGTCTGCATCCTGATTAGTGTTCTATCCAGCACCTACGATATCAGTCCCCACAGCACCTCAATCAAGCTAATATGAGACCCAAATAGTTCTCTTTCTAGCATAAGCAACTCGGCTTATCCACTTAATCCCCTATGTATCCCAAGCAATCCCCATTGAAAGCAATCAGTCCTCACAAGAACCCAATAATCCACATTGTAGCCTCATCAGTCCCGAAATGAAAGAGATCTATATTCACTACAAACCTATCAATCCCCACAGTAGCACAAATTCATTTTAGCACAGAGCAATCAATCACTGCGGTCAAAGACCACTCTGCAGGCCTGAATATCCCTACTACCAATACCTTATCAATCCCTCCCCAATGACCTCCAGCTGACCTACACTGCACCTTAATCAATCCCAGTGGCAACCAAATCAATCCCAAACCCAATCTATTCATTCAAACTTCACTGCAAACCCAATTCTGTGAGACAGGGTGTGTGCCAGAGAACTGTAAAAGCCCACTTTGCCTCCAGAGATAGTGGCATCACATTTAGAGAGAGAGAGAGAGAGATGTAGAAAGAAAGACTTCAAGACTTCAATGGGTGTCCAAGCACCACAGGTGCTGGAACCCTATTGGTTTTGTTCTGATTTTTTAAATCATTTTTTGTTATTTTTTAAATTTATTTTTACAGCAGAAGTTGACAGTGGAGAGGGAAACAGACAGGGAGGGGATCATTGCGCTGTCGAAGGCAGGGAGGGGAACTGAAGCTCAGAACAATACAGACCCAATCGATGTGCCCTTACTGAGGCGTATAAAAACCCAAACAGACACAATCAATGGCTGTTACAGGGCTGTATGAAACACAGAACAGAGCCAATCAATGGCTGTTACAGGAGTGTATGAAACACAGAACAGACCCAATCAATGGCAGTTACAGGGGCATATGAAAACCCAAACATACCCAATCGATGTGCCCTTACAGGGGCGTATGAAACACAGAACAGACCCAATCAATGGCAGTTACAGGGGCATATGAAAACCCAAACATACCCAATCGATGTGCCCTTACAGGGGCGTATGAAACACAAAACAGACCCAATCGATGGCCATTACAGCGGTGTATGAAACACAAAACAGTCCCAAAGCATATGCAACACAGAACATCTGTTCTGATAGTACTGTGTGAATCTATTTGAGTTTAAGGGAAGAAGTTTATAAGAAGAAAGAGAAAGAAAGAGAGAAAGACAGGGAGAGAGAGAAGGAGAGAGAGCAAGGGGGGGGGGGGGTTGAGGAGAAATCGGGGGAGAGTTAAAACGTCAGTCAAAGGCACCATCATGTTTTTTTTCCTGTGACACATGCAGAGTAAAAATTTCTATCATTAATATTTCAGTCCAGTCAAGTGTTGAAACAGGACTATGAATACTCAACATGGGGAAAGAGGGGGAGAGGGACAGAGGCCCGGAACACACACACACACACACACACACACACACACACAGAGTAATGCATACATACATAAACACACACGCAAACTCTCTCACACACACATACAAACACACACACAGAAGGGGCTGTGGGTTTGAGTCTTCAGGAGGGGAGGAATGAGAAAGAGTGCAAAGTTAAAAGTGCCCCCCTCCCCCCCCGACCGGGTCAGGGGGATGGCAACTGTTGATACACAAATTGAAATGTCAGTTACCCACCATTCTGAAGGCTGCAAGAACTGATTACTCCCGCTATACTTAACCACAACAGAGACAACCAGAGAGAGAAAGAGAGAGAGAGCGAAAGGCGGAGAGAGCAAGATAGAGGCAGCAGAAGAGTAGAGGAGAGGAGTAAAGTTAGCTTTTTAGTATGTTACCTTTTTAAGGCCCTTTTTTATAAGTTAGTTACTTCAGGATAGAGAAAGAGAGGAGCTGCTATTAAAAACAAGGGGAGGGGGAGAGACGAAAAAAATTCAAGAACAGGAGCAAAGAGGAAGAGGAGAGGAAGGGAGAGGAATGGTGGTGAGGATGGGAAAAGAAAGGAGAGAAGATAGCTTAGAAGAGCAGGTTGGAGTTGGTTCAGTAACTACAGTTTTACAAATATGTAAATGTTGATACTTTGGCTTCAGATTCTTTTAATTAAGTGCTTAAAGTTCCAGTCGCATTGAGCTATGATTTGTGAGGGACAGTAAAGTTTAAAGTCCAAGTGTTTGTAGGTGTGGCTTGCTTGTTAAACACTCGTGATTGTGACACGTCACACTTCAGTGAGACAGTAAAAATCAGAGCATAAATCAACCTGTGTCTCAGGGGGATACTAGCGTGTGTGTGTGTGTGTGTGTGCGTGTGTGTGCATACTGTATGAGTGTGTGTGCATGTATGATTGTGTCTGTGACAGTGTGTGTGTGCGTGTGTGTCTGTGTGTGCATGCAAGTGAAGTGTGCCTGTATGTCTATGTGCATATTTGCTGAATATTTAACAATAGTTACTTCACAATAATTGTGTAGACTATATTTTACCATAAAGTGCTAGACTGTACAAAGCAGGTGAATAAATTAAATATTTAGAACATATCATTACTGCTGCATTAATGTTTCACTAAGGGGGGGGGGAGAGTGGGTGCATACACTTCCCACAAAGACAGCCAGACAATTCACCTGTATGCAAAAGTGTGTAATTCATTAATATTCATGAGCTGGTTCCTCATTAACATACCAGATCAAAGCCACTACAATATGGGCCCTTCACATCTCCTCAATCAGGCCAAGCTCACACACACAGCAAAATATGCTCTCCTGAAAATCACAGATGGTCCGAACATGTTCAGAGCAAACAAATGCAAGCCTGTGTCATCATCATCATCATCATAATCATCATCCTCAGCATCATTATCATCATCATCCTCATTCTTGCTATCATCATTGTCCTTATTATTGCCTTCATGAGTGTAGAGAAAATTTGAAAGTTAAACAAAGGGACATTTAACAGCAAACATAGTCACAGACACACTCACATACACATACACTCAAACACACAGACATGTACATACACACACACACACACACAGGAGCAGAGTGATGTACAGTATCACAGCATATGGGATAGTAACTCCCTTCAGAGTGAATGGGGTGTGTGAATGAAACAATGTTTCCATTCGAGCCTCATATCCCAAAACTCCCATCAGGCCCTGGGGCTGAGGCAGAACTCATTAATATGCAGACTAGGTCTGGCATTCTGCACTTTTAGTGATGTGCTGATTAAATGAATTAACCAAAAAACGAGCTTCCAGGCAGTCAATGGGACCCTCCCGTCCGCTCCTGTTAACCAGTCATTTTCAATTTGCAACCAATCAGAGTGGAGAGAACCCAGGGGACAGGACACGAGTCAGAGGGTGGAGCGGGATGACGGGCAGACAAGGGGGAGGAGCTTGTGAGAGGGAACACAGGTAAGTTTATGGAAGATTAGCATGTAGCCACCAGCTCCAAACAAAAAAAATAATAATAAGCATACAATATTATAACTAATACAATAACTATAATTATATAACAATAGGAAGAACCAGCCAATAGTTGTGTTTCCCTGGCAAATGCAGTGAAACTGTGAAACAAACTAGCTTAAAGCTGTCTGCTGTTATCATCCATCGTTATTTAGTCCAAAGGAGAAAAAACAAAAATGTCAGGAAGGAGGCAGTTTGTGCTTAAATCAAAAAGACTCGTGGGACGTGAGAAGCTATATAAGAGTGTGAGAGTGGCCTCGCAGGAGAGAGAGAGCTGAGCTGGTCAGGAACATGGCCGCAGCGAACAGCGCCGTAACACCACGAAAAACGGGGCTGAACCTCAGGTCAAATAACAGGAGGAAAAACTTGCTTTAAAAAAAAAAACATGACATACAGGAAATCATGAAACTGAGGAGAGCAGGGTTGTCAAAAAAAACAAAAGAACAGACCTGAGTTCAGAACGGCACAACATGATGTGAGGCTCGCTCTCATTCTGCATGCTCCTTTTGGGAAAAAAAAAAAAAAAAGAAGAAGTAAGATGAAAGCTGAATGGTTGAGTGCACTCTTTGAACCGAAAAGAAGCTGAAAAAAGAGGTTTGGATTGACAGTGTCGTGGCGAATAAATCAAGCCGCACGGACAGATACCGGACACTGCCAGATTCAAGCAAACCGCAGAGCTGAGTTTAAACCGGTACATGGGAGCGTCAGTCAGTGTGGTCTCCAGGAGACAACTGCAGCAAACACTGGTACACTAGAAGCAGCTAAGGATAATAAGACTGGCAATGCTGGGGCATCAATACCATCTGTAGTATGTTTCTGATTTGGTCATTACAAGGGTGTTATTCATCGGGGGGGGGGGGCGGCGGGGTGAGGATGGGGGGATGGGGGGTAGAGATAACCCCTCCAATATTACAAAACAGGCCTAATACCCCCATCCCCCCTTCAGAAATATGGCATGATGATGAGAAATTATAGTTCACTGGTCACTGGACAATGTTATGATTAGAATATTTAAACACTGATCAGCAGCCTGAAGTATTTTCCGACATAGAATTCACCAGAAATTATTTCACAGCTGTTCTTTTTTAAAAAAATACTTCAATAGGGTTTTAAAACCAAATAAGGTTTAACCTAACCCCACTAGAAGGTTGCAATTCTCAGGCTCAGAGCATTACTAATGGCACAGTGGCTGTGTCCTGCTGATGATTTGAACCCGCAGCTCCTGGGCTCCAGCTCATCCTTAATTGAAGTATTGTGTAGAAGAGCTTCAAGGCACTACAGTCAAATCTCGAGCATCAAACTGACACTGCCAGGGTGGAACCAATGTCTTTCAATGGTTCCATAATTGCTTAGGCAATTACAGTTTCTCATTTTGATTTCTTCTGAGGCTGACATTACAGGCCAATTTTGTTTGAAACCACACGCCACTTATCGGCCTGACAGAAAGCATGAACATATTTCTTTACTTTTGAGGATTACGTCAGAGGCTGCAAGATCGCGGGAGCCCTGAGCACCTGTTCGTCTGGAGTCAACCAATATTCTCCCTTAACTTTGACTCCGTACTTAATGAAAGTCTTTATTATATTATTCATATAGCTCAACAAACACTGCAAGTAACTTGCCACTCTCTTTGTGAAGGAAGTACTGTAGATAGCATTTGCATTTATAAGTTAGTTAAGGATAGCTGTTGATTGCATCCAGGTCATTGTCAATCAGTCTACTGGAACCATGGGAGGCTGTAGCGATCTGCATTAAATAATTAATGTGATCATATCAGATCAAATTCACTTCAGATCAAATCACAGCAGGGCGCTTTCACAGACCATTTGTCACGATACGATTCATGGAAGACCCCATACAGACAGTAAGTCGATTTTTTTAGTAATATTTTTTTTACATAGGAAGCCACACTATGGTTTGCGTGTGTGTGCATGTGCGAGTGTATTTGCATGTGTGTGTGTGTGTGTGTGTGTGTGTGTGTGCGCGTGTGTCGTGTGTGGTTAAACACTGAATGTATAATCAGAACACCTTTCCTCTGTCAAAGAAAAAAAAAGGCGAATCAAGTATGAGACACATCAATCAGTGACATCATTGCTTGGGGGAAAATAACAACAGACATGAGGCAAGGATTAAGAAAGCAAGGCGAGTTACTGAGAAATACATACCTGGGAATGGAAGAGAGACAGGAGAGAGAGAGAGAAAAAAAGAGAGAAAGAGAGAGAAAGTGTGAGATCCAGTGGAAAGGGAGAGAGAGAGAGAGAAGAGAGATGTAAAAAGAGAGGGAGAGACATGGAGCCTTCATTAGGGGTCCAAGCACTGCAAGTGCTATAACACTATTGTTTTTTGTTTTACAGCAGGAGCTGAGAGTGGAGAGGGCGACAGACAGGGTGGGGATCACAGCACAGTCGGTGGCGGGGAGGGGAACTGAAGCTCCAGCAGGGCACTGGGTGAATTAGCGTACGGCCCTAAAAACAGAGCCACACATCCCACCTTCCTTACCTTCATTTTCCCAGTGATTCATCTACACTAGTGGGGAAGGAGAGAGAGAGAGAAAAAAAAACAATCATCCAATTGAACAACGAAAAATATCAGAAAAGTATAAAGTGTCAACAAGCACATCCTAGCTGCAGATATGAGAGAGAGAATAAGAGATAGAGAGAGAGATAGAGGGAGAGGGAGAGGTAAGACAGAAAGACAACAATAAAATGGAGGGAGAGTGGAGAGAGAAGTGCACATGCCCATCCAGTGGAGAAGAGGGCAGATTTGGGGAGGAATGAGATGGACAGAGAGAAAACATGATGGTGAGAGGAAGGAAGAGAAAGAGAAAAAGGAGGAGATGGGGACAGGGGAGGGAGACAGGAACGGGAGAAAGAGGGAGAAAAATAGGGAGGGGGAGGCGAGCAATAGAAAGAAGGAAAAGGAGAAGAACAGGTGGAGAGGAGAGAAAGAAAGTACCATATTGGTTGGGGGACTGGGCTTTTAACTGAATGGCTGTGTGTTCGAATTTGAGTCACAATGCTGCTGTTGTACCGTAGAGCAAAGTGCTTAACCTGAATTGCTTCAGCAAGAAAAATCTTGCTGTGAAAATGGATTGCATGAAAAGAAATTTTAAAAAAAGAAACTAAAATTGCTTCTGGTAAATGCTGAAATGTACTGCAGAGTAATGATGGTGAAAGAGGAGAAAGGAAAGGCAAGGAAGAGGACTTACAGGACTTACTTGCTTCTGCAGAAAGGCCAGGCCAATGAAGTCCTGCTTCCCAGCAGAAACGGCGCTGGACTGCAGCGACGATTTCTCCAAGGAGAAGAGAAAGAGGGAAAATAACGGAAAGCAATTTGGTGAAGAGCGCTGTTGCTGCTGCTGTCCTGTGATTTTCTCTGTAATTATTGTGAGCGCAGCGCCCACGGCGAGCTGTGAGCGCAGGGCCGCTGACGGCAGTGCGGCGTGTGTTTGTGGAGTCACTTCGGCCCACGATCGGCCCGACCGCTTCGCTCGCCTCGTCCGAGCCGTCGAGATCTTCTGCCGTAATCCCTCAAGAGCAGAAGAGGGGCGATTAGCATCCAGTTCACAAAAAATGATGCTTCACTTCGATCTCCAGAAAATGGAATCCTCGGAAACTGCAAATAACACATATTTACTCCATTGGTAAAAGGCCAGTGTATAAAAAAAAAATTTATTTTTCAGTAAATCTTTTGTTCCTGAGAATTCCATTTCCTGGACATACAAGTTTTTTTTCTAGTTTTTTTTTTTGTGTGGTGCTGAAAGAATGTTTAAACACTGCTGTGGCCCATCCATTCACACAAGGCTGTGGTTTATTTATAAAAGAGTTTAAAACCAGGTTTGAAACATTGACAGCAAGCTTTTATGTTCAGAGAACTGACACTTACACAGAAATATTTATTTTTATGATTTATAGTTCATGTTTGCCTATTAGAATGGTATTTCTTCTTTACTCTCTCCTTTTCTTCCTTTCTAATATTTGGCTGTAATTTTGCAGTTTTGTGCTTGATCTGATTTCCTGTGTGAAAATGAAATAAAGCATCTAAATGAGTGGTATGGGCCAGGTTTCAATTTAAAAAACACAAAATACAGGATGTGAAAAAAACAAGAACAAAGACGGACACACAAGAATCTGAGAATGGAATTCTGCTTGCACCAATGACCTGGTGACTCATAAGGACCTTGTGGGTCATTAACGCTTTGAGGTGTATGATCACAAATTATGTGATTAGAATGTTCTCAGCCAAACATTCAAGTGCTGATGTCACAATCGCTACTGGTGACTGAAAGTTCTAGAACACTGACTTCAACATTTTAAAAGCCTACTCTTCTAAGGGTTAAAGCAGAGTGAACCTGGACAAGATCAGCAACCTGAACGTGAGTGGAACAGGAGGATCTCTTGGTGCCTGAACACGATAGTCAGCAGCAAATATTTTTGCGGTGGCAATAAGAGAGACCCTCATTCTCAGTGCACATTAATGTTTCTGGTCCATGCTTAGGCCTGAGCCCTGAGGATATCTGAACTTTGCGGCAGGATGACTTATTACACTCTAAAGTTCAATGAACAGATATTATCGTTTCAAAATCACCACCTGGGAGTCGTTTAACTACTAGTAGTTCAACTGCGTTTTGCAGCAGTTTGCTGGTAGTTCAGCAACATTCAAATGTGCGTAATGGTTGTAGCTGTTAATCACATTTTGAGGTGAAGTTAACTACAGGAACTATCAACTAGTTTTGGCCGTAATTTTTTTTTTCAAGCCCCTTTGTCCAAATAACACCTTCTCTCTCTCATTTCCCTCGAATCCTGATTGTTGAGACGTACTCCTCTCCACTATAGTTGTCAGCGATCAACCACACATGGCTGGTTCTCCCCACTAAGTTGTATAGTGATTCTCCATGTGTCGAAGAAGTAGACATTGGTAACATACGCGCCATGCCAGCAGAACACAAGTCATTTTAGTTTCGCAAGCAGCATTTTTCTTTAGGGTAGCTTGGCTGTAGCTGAGCTATTTTTAGTGGGAAGTAATTGGCAGTTTGTGCAACTATGCTTCCACAGTAGATTCCCCAACACTGTTAAAAATAATGTTCAAACAAAGTTGTACTTTAAAACATGGCTATCACTGCCCTAGTTTTTTTTTTTTTTTTAACTAACCAGGGGTGAACTCTGCTCACAAAGAGGCAGCATTTTTGTTATTATAAAAAGTCCCGCACAGAGACATAAACCATCATTGTTTTCCAGACAGTGCGAGAGACCACACAGGCGTTCCACAGCCCAGGGGGGCTCTGTTGATAACAGCCGTATCCATGGCGAACTGCATTTAATGAGTGATAAACAAGCACCAGCGTCTGAGCGTCTGGCAGCCGGCCTCTCCTCCCGGCCGCGGCACACGCGCTTCCGAGAACGCCGCTGGCGTCGGCGGCGTCCAGGGGAAGCGTGGCGTAGCGCCAGCGCCCGCGCAGCACACGCGCGGGATTTCCGCTGAGAGCGGGGCGAGCGCGTCTGTCTCTCGGAAGAGAGCCGCCGGAGGCGGGGGCTGGAAAAAAAGGGGCGAGTCGGCGATGCGTTTGTGGCGAGTCGCGCGCCTGTGGAGAAACCTGCGGCGGCTTCTCGTCGCGCGGACAGAGCGCTTCTCCACAGGTTCCGTCGCGCGATTTGAGTGGGGTTCCGTACACCTGGCCTGACGCATAATGACATCAAGCCTGGAAATAGCCAGGTGCAGGTGTGTAGGGACTGCAGATAAGGGTGCAGCTTTGAATAGAGACACTGCACCCCAAACCCCACCCCACCGTACCCAAAACTCCACTGCACCCCAAACCCCACTGTACCCCCAAACCCCACCTCACTATACCCCAACTCCACTGCACCCCAATCCCTTCTGCACCCCAAACCCCACCCTACTGTATCTCAAACCCCACCCCACTGTACCCTAAACTCCACTGCACCCCAAATCCAACCCCACAGTACCCCAATCTCCACTGCACCCCAAACCCCACCCCACCGTACCCCAAACTCTACTGCACCCCAAACCCCACTGCACCCCAAACCCAACCCCACCGTACCCCAATTTCCACTGCATTCCAAACCCCACTGTACCCCCAAACCCCACCTCACTATACCCCAACTCCACTGCACCCCAATCCCTTCTGCACCCCAAACCCCACCCTACTGTATCTCAAACCCCACCCCTGCTGTACCCCAAACCCAACCTCTTTGCACCCCCTTCATTTCCATCCTGTTTCTCAGTCCCTGCGGTTCCCAGAGTCCGTCACGCGGTGGGCGCGCTGGCGTGGGTCAGCGCCCCCGCTTACGTCAGCGTTACATCCGCTCCACCGCGCGGTGCTCGCCGCAGCCGCCCGAACCGCAGCGAGAAGTAAGCGCGCAATCCGTTTTTATTAAAAATGTATATTTCACCGTCTGGCTTCTCCGCCCGGGCGAGAGCGGGTCTTAATAACCGGGGAGGCGGCGCTAATGCAGTCCGAGCTGCGGCGCGGCTCCAGTGCCGCGAGCGCGCGTGAGCGCCCGCCACGGAGGGGCAGGACCGCGGCTCGACTGCAGACCCGGCGCGCCGCAGCGGGAACCAGCGCAGTCCGCTGTCATTAAAAATGTACATCATCGTTCGGATCTTCTCCCGTAACTTAAGTCCTCATTAGCAGCCCGTGTGAAATCCGAGGCTTCTGATTGGCGTTCCCTCTCTAATTAGGCTGCGCACCTGCGGTGAAGTGCTGTATGCCGCCAGCATGTAGCAAGCATTCCACTGATGAAGGCGACGCGCCGGGACATTCTGTATCATGGAGCCGCATCTTAACTGACTGTGAATCTTTTTTCATGCATCATGGATGCGTTGCGCATTTATGTGCTTTGTACTTTATGTATTTTAAATCCAGAGACATTAGTTCAGGGGCAGTGCTGCGCAGGTCCTAATGGATATGACGATCAGACATTCTGCTGTTAATGCCTGACGCAACACGGACAACAACAACCAAAATAATTGCAATAAATATTGATATTTTCTCCCAATTTGTAAGACCAATAACGTTTGTAAGCCCAAGCCTTTGCTGAAATGTGCATTCACACTGCATCAGTCTGCAATGCGCATTCACACTGCAACATTCTGCAATGTGCATTCACACTGCAACATTCTGCAATGTGCATTCACACTGCAACATTCTGCAATGTGCATTCACACTTCAACATTCTGCAATGTGCATTCACACTGCATCAGTCTGCAATGTGCATTCACACTGCATCAGTCTGCAATGTGCATTCACACTGCATCAGTCTGCAATGTGCATTCACACTGCAACATTCTGCAATGTGCAATCACACTGTATCAGTCTGCAATGTGCATTCACACTGTATCAGTCTGCAATGTGCATTCATACTGCCTCTGTTTGGAATGTGCATTCATGCTGCATCAGTTTGGAATGTTCATTCATGCTGCGTCAGTTTGGAATGTGCATTCATGCACGTGCATTCATGCTGCATCAGTTGCAATGTGCTAGCAATGTGAATTCATACTGTGCATTTACATTGTATCATTCTGCAATGCACATTCAAGCTACATCATTCCACAGTTTGTATTAACACTGCATTGGTTCTGGAGAGTGCAGGCAGAAATTCTTCTCCACTAGAGGGCCAGCTGGCACCTGCAGCTTGTTGGTCTGCAGTCCATCAGCTCATTGTGCTGGAACAGTGCGTTTCATGTACAGCTGCCTCTGGGTGACAGCAAGCTCCAGGACTACCAGAGAGGGGGTCACTTCTGTGTGCCTCTTTGAGTGACCAAATATCTGACTACATGCCACGCCATGGGCTGCCAGGACGAGCAGGCCCTGGCACAGTCCGAATAGCAGACCAGACGGCAGGGTCCATCCGCACACCGAACAACAACTTTTTCAGGACAGGCCACCTGGCATCTCTTCCAGCACCTCATTTGAATATTCGAGCAATTACATTCTCGAAGAGGGGGAGAGCTGGATCAATAGGAAGAGATTCTGTGCAAGCTTTTACCTCGCAGGACAGAAATAGAATTCATTTATATGCATGTGGCGCATAGCCAGATGGCATGGGGCAGATTTGTAACTGTCAAATATAACAAAAGACAAGGTTAAAAGTTTTATAATTATTAGTCCCATTTGCCCTGGACCAAGCACAAATATATTGTTACATGAGCCACACCCGGATGTGGACCTTTATGTGGAATTTATATTTCAGCTACAAAAAAAAGAAACCACTCTGTTGTCAGGGGAAAGCCCGGTTCACTTCCAGATCTGATTAAAATCAGTGTGCCTCTGTTTGTGAAAAATGTGAACTGAAGGCAGACCAATGTTTTGCGGACATTAAAAGCGCACTGGAACCTTTGTGGGGGGATGTCTTTAATTACTGTTTGGGAGCTACAGCTTGGAGCCAAGAAATTACATGTTTTTATTATTTTTTTAAACAATATCACAGAATAAATGATGCATTTCTAATTTGATTGTTTACCATTTTGTTTATTATTATTATTATTATTATTATTATTATTATTATTATTAAGCTTCAAACATGAATTAGCCCAAAAGCATTATATGCAAAATATTACAGGAAGATAAAACATTGAAAGATGATGATGATGATAATGATGATGATGATCATTTGAAATTTCCTTCAGCTGAGACAGGTGAAATTCATATTCACGAGACAGGTAGGATAAGGTTTTGGGACAGGCGTGGCTGAGCCCTCTTACCCTAGTACACTGAGAAATGCGGCCGCATAAGATTTGCACAGGATTTTTTTCAATAAGGCATCCCAGAATTCAAGGGTTGCAACTTGGGACACAGACAACAGACTCAACTTCAAGACCAGATTAATCTTTCCGGAAAAATCTCCATTATTTCTGATCCCTGAAGGGCTCCAGAGGAGATTCCCACTGACTCAAACTCAGAACACATTTCTGTGCATGTTCAAGACAGTGGGAGAAATTCTCTGAACCAAACAATCAAATCACTCAAAACCCCTGCTGCTTTTTCATCACGTTCATGACAGCGTGGATCCAGTCCCTCAGATCGCTCAGAATCATGGTTCGTTTTAGAGAGCACGTGGAAAATTGTGCATGCTGTCAGCTTTGTCAATATAAAGACTGGGCGGCTGCTATCGGTGGTTACCCATTCTGTATTATTTAGGAGCCCATGGTTCAGACAAGATGTTTGTTGCAGTCTTACCACGTCATGTGCTCAATTGTTCTGCCTCCCACCTCACATCTCCCAGCATGCAATCACCATCGACAATGCCGTTACCATGACAATTAAGAGTACACCTTGAATCCTAAATCAAACAGTGACACAAACAACAGCTGTGCAGTTCCAGCTATATGGTAGGTTTTAGCAGACATGAATAATGGATAACTGTTCAAAAATTGAATTTGCTTGCTTGCTTGTCGGATGCGCAATCAAATAGCAGTAACTGCTCTTAAAATACGAGTTAAATATTATTCATTCTTTGATATGAGTCTTTCTGTTATGACATATTGACCCTTTTCACCACACCTGTCCATACTAGCTTGCTTTAATTTCTTTCTAAAGTGCAAAACTTTATCATGAAATGAGACAGGAATACAAATGGAGAAGGCATGGAGAAGAGATTCTGGGCCTGACGTTCTGACAGAGGGTCAGAATGATAGTGACTGTAGAAGCAAACTCGTCAACAGAACTGTCGCCATTTGGAAATCTCAAGATATGCTGTCACACGTCTGCTTTGAGGGTCCCGACACCAGGTTCAGTGTTAAACCTTGGTTTTACCACTGATCCTGTGTAAATGTGGCATTGCAAAGACCAGGCTGTGTTTTTTACACACAGTCATATGGGGACCTGTGTTACTCTTCAAATATTACACACAGTCACGCGGGGACCTGTGGTAGTCTTTGTATTTTACACACAGTCAGATGGGAACCTGTGTTAGTCTTTGTATTTTACATACTGTCAGACTGGAACCTGTCATATTCGTTGTATTTTATACACATCTGCACTGGTACCTGTGTTAGTCTTCACATTTTACACATAATCACACTCTGACCTCTGATGGTCTTTGTCATTTACACACAGCCGTATGTTAGTCTTCGCATTTAAGTAAAATCAACATGGTGAAGGTTTTGGGTTTCCTTTCAAAGTGGTATAAAGTTATGAGTCATACAAAAGCCAATATTAGCCCATAGGAGTAAGATGCCTGTCTCTTATTTTCAGTTATGAGCAAAAAAAAAAACAGTGATTAGTGCTCTTTACAGACAGTCCATTAATAAACAGCAATGGCTATAGGTACTTGCACTCAGCTTGATTTGTAGCAATGTTTCTGCTGATCTGGTCTGCAGACAGAGATGGTCTTCAGGCAGAGCCTTCAGATTTCAATCACAACTGCACTGAGACTATTGATAGCCTTCAGATCTCAATCACAACTGCACTGAGACTCCTGATAGCCTTCAGATCATAATCACAGCTGCACTGAGACTCCTGATAGTCTTCAGATTTCAATCACAACTGCATAGAGACTCCTGATAGCCTTCAGAGCACAATCACAACTGCACTGACACTCCTGATAGCCTTCAGATCACAATCACAACTGCACTGACACTCCTGATAGCCTTCAGAGCACAATCACAGCTGCACTGAGACTCCTGATAGCCTTCAGATTTTGCTCAAAGCTGTCCTGAATCCCACATTAGCCCTCAGGTTTGGCCTTAGTGCAGCATTTAGCAGGTCAGTTAGAAGCTAAACTCCTGTTTGTTGCAGGGAAGCCGCTGTGTTATCTCGGCGACCTTACTGAGAGAGGTTAACGTGTGCCTGTGAGAGGTCAGCCATTTTTAGGCTAATTGCACAGAACAGCAGTGGGTCTAGGGCGAGAAATCACACGCTGTCTGTCTCCACCCTCCCACCTGAACCCTGGAGTTTACTGAGAAACTTTTAAATAAAGATACTGAAAGAACCGAGAGATGAGAGGCAGAGAAACAGGAGTGAAAGAGAGAGAATGGGGAAGAGAGGGAGAGGACAGGCAATGTGAGAGAATAAGAAAGAGGGGAATAGAGAGGAGAGAGTAAGGGAAAGGGGTTGGGGTGGGAGAGAAAGAGGGAGGAGTTAGGAGAGGAGCGAAAAGAGAGAGAGGAAAAGAGTTGTAGAAGTTAGGTGAACACAAAGAGAAAGAAGAGAGGGAGGAGGACAGAGGAAAAGAGAAAAGAAGAAAGAGGATGGAGGTGAGAAGAGATGGGATAGGAAAAAAAGGTGATGAGAGGATGGGGAGAGAGAAGGATAAGAAGAGCGGAAAGGAAAGGACAGAAGAAAAGAGGAGAAAGAGGAAGAAGAGATAAAGAGAAGGGGGGTCAGGAGAGGAGAAGGAGGAGGAGAGAGAAAGAGAGAGGAGAGTCGTGTCTCTGTTTAGGCCACAGTGCCCAGCTTGGTGCTTCTGGGCCAGAGGGCCGGTAGACTGGATAAATGTGGAGTAAAAGACACCCATAAATAAACAAGCAAAAAAACAACACTGGTAAACACATACATAAATTAGCATAAAATCGCATGCATAAACAAACGCAGCAGCTTTATAAATAAACACAGGGCCTCAATGCAGCCCCCGTTCATTAGCCTGACGCCGTCGTACTCCATTCCCGCTATCAGACACCCGGGAGAGATGCCTAATAAAATAAACATTAGCTAACTCAGCAATGCCTTCAGACTGTTAGCTCACACACTGATATAGGCTGGGGAACACAGGTCTGGGGCAATAAATTTCACTCATCTGAAAATGGTGACCGTCAGCTGATCCCTTTTCAAAATCGCCGCAGAACATCTTGAAGAAGACGTTTTGCGAAAAACAACCCAGACCCTATGTACCCTAAACCGGAGTGCCACTTTTATTCACATGATGAGGATGTATGTTGAGGACATGGGCCTCGTTTATAAAATGGTCTTCCGATCAAATTGATCAAATCTTAAATAGTGGCTTATGAGGAAAACCTTGACGAAGTAGTTATTTATCAAGTTCCGCTTTGACGTGTACATGATTGTATGTCTACACAAAATTTACATGAGATGCAACTTAATTCCCTGCTGGTCACGTGGAGGTACTGCATGTTTGAGGGCTGCATGGGAATCCCTAAAGCATACTGTGTTAGCGTAGCGGGTGTAGCTTGGCTAGTTCGCTAGTGAAGCACAGCAAAGGTGCGGTAAAGCGAAGGTCTCTTAGCAGGTTACCGTGACAACACTCCCTGATAACGCAACCCTGAAATAAAAAAATAACAACATTGTCCCAACACCTTTAGCTAGGTGCGATTTTGCCTTTAAGCTGACTGGTAACGTTTGCCTAAGAAATCTTTGGATGAGGCCCAGGTTCAAATCCCACCTCAGACTCACGCAAATCTCTAACTCCTTCCTTATTTTTGCACGTTAAAAATAACATTTCATTGGTAAATATGATTAAGAATGGAAAAAATGTTGTCTCTGTTATTTTTATAAATCAAGTCTAAGCACAACCTGGGGAATGAACTAAAGATTACATTCAAGTTTAAATCCAAGAACATTTTTTATAAATGAGACTTCACAACTTTTGAAGAAGAGTTTCAAAGACTATTTTAGACATTATCGACAAAGCAATTCCGTTTGATCCAATTGTTCAGCAGAAATGGTGGCGAAAAGGTTAATTGTATGAAGACGAATTCCACCTCATACTTAGATAAAATGGTTGGCATTCTTATAAGACAGATATTGAGTTATCAACCCATATACTGTAATATAGTGAGTCAGAAAACAAACATTAGAAATGCAGAGAAAAGCCAAACATAAGATTGCTGACCTACTTTGGATTACTTTTTTAGTTCAATTTTACAGAGACACTGTCACAAAATTCTTTATAGAAAAACACGAAATAGGAAAAATGAGGAAAGCCAGAGCATCGACCCCAAAAAAAATCTAACAAGTGAAAAAAAAACTCCCCAACGGAAGGAACAAATATAGATGGCAACAACTTGATATTGCGTATTATTTTCACTTTTTGTTGTACCTTCTTTTTTTAATCATGACCGATACATATAAAATAATTGCTTTTTGACCGGAACCGAGTCTGAGGGGAATAAGACTTGCCAGGGTGGAGAAGGGAAGGATGGGGGTAGGAGGGGTTAGGAAAACAAGAAAAATACATTTTAAAAAGTTGAAGGTTAAAAACCTTGGTGTGGTGGTGTGGCGAAAACCGCCGTCATCTCACGGCGAGAAGGAGCGGAGTTCAAACCCCGGCTGAGGGCTGCTGCGAGTGGAGTTAGCATGTTCTCCCCGTGTCCGCATGGGTTTCCTCCCACAGTCCAAAGACATGCAGGTCAGACTAACTGGAGAGTCTAAATCGTCCTTGGGGGTATGAGTGTGTGAGTGATATGGTGGTGTGGGTGTCCTGTGAGGGATCGGTGACCTGTCAAGGGTGTATTACTGCCTCTCATGCAGTGTATGCAGAGATTGCCTGCAGCCCCACTGCTACCTAGACAAGGACAAAGTGGTTTAGAAAATGGATGGATGGCTGGAAAAAGAAAACCTTCTAATACAGTGCCGGTCTGTCTCGGGTCCCCTCTGCTTTCAGTTTGCTTTCCTACTTCTCATTTTCCACAAGAGGTTTAGTCTGACCGACCGGCTGTCCTCACCTTCAGCTACTACGTCTACGATTTTAGCCAATTAAACCTGATCCTCTTTCCAGTGGAATCATTCACCACGTACAACGCTAAACGAAACCGTTAATTGACCTGACATTATAAAGTCCAGAGTTTGCGAATGCGAGCGGCTATTTCTGACATAGCATGAGCTCTAACGGATAAATCGCCCCTTTAAAAGTGTCTTAATTGCACGCAATTTACACCGCGTTACAATCCAAGGGTTGCAAATGTGGCTCTGAGGGAAGATGTTCAGCGCACATGAAAGGACCAGGACCGAGCGAGAGAAACCGCCACTGCATTTAACGGCAAAAAGCAGACTTGCTAATTAGGTAAAACTACTTCACATATTTAATAGTCGCATTTGCATTTTTTACCTTCGGCGGAATATTTAGTCCCAACTAACCTTACCAGATACTCACATACACACGCACACACATATACACAAATGCTCACGCATACACATGCACACATACACACACACACACACACAAACACACACACATATGCGCACACACATATATACGCAAATGTTCACGCACACACGTACACACACACACACATGAAATAAAAATTACATATTCAACAGTGACGAGCCGTGTTGTGATCTAAGCAGCTACAAGAACATCATTTTCAGTAGGTCATTTGGTTAAAATAAGCTACATTTACTTAGCCGGTGGCTGAATAACGGACTCGTTGTCATTCATTACACATGCAGGAAGTCTGGCTTTCGGCTGTACGTAATCATGTTTTCCAGGTTCAGCTACTAACCCTGGATCTATATGGATCATACTGCAGAAAATGACACATAATGATAGTATTCGGTTTCATGTTTGAAGTTCTCGCTCTTTCCTCCGAAATTCTAGCTTTTAAGCCCATTTTTGCCCCCTTTGTCTCATTATTTTGTTCCCTACGTGGGGTTCTCGTTTCCCAGTATCTCTGCCTGAGCCATCACCCCATTCTCTGTCAGCATGTGCGTCTGCTCCTCGTCAGGTTGTTACTGAAGCACACAACACTCTTCAGGGCTGCCTGCAGACTCAACACCTTTAACCCTTCTTGAAGAGTTGTTTTTTTGGAATGTTCTAGACAGTCAGTGTTCAGTAGACTGCTTTCAGTCACCGGTGGTGATTGTTACACCAGCATTAGAATGTTCGGTTAAGAACATTCTAACATTCTGATTGCAATCATATATTTGTGATCTTACACTTTAAAGACCCCTATACACACAGAGCTTTTTCGGAGCATTCTTGTTTTGGGAGCATTCTAAAATGTGTTGGCAATAAAACGGTTGTAATCTGTGTGTACACACACCAGTAGGAACCATTCGCTAGCTACCTTATATCTTACCTACAAGTGTTTAACGATTAGCCTAATTATGGTTTTCATTGGGCCCAGGTTCATACACTGATGTTTTGGAGGAGACTGTCATTCAGCCATGGCAGAAATCGCCTTTTTGTCACAAAGACGTGTCAGGCTTCTAAGGCTGTTCTTGATCTTAGTTAAAAAGGATTTCCTCACCATTCCAACTCTGTTCAACATTACCATTACTGTCTTTCATATTTAATAAAATTTCCGTTAACGTGGGGTAGCTGGCTAACAGTTATGCTTAAAAAACTACACAACGCGCACGCTCTAATTACGTGATTACACTGCCAAAACACTTTGGGTGGACACACGCAACTGGAGATGTGTTGCACACTACCTCCTGAATGTGTTCTTCAATGATTCTGGAAACCCTTTGAGGCATACACATGCATAATTAAATTCCGCTGTACCACAACGGTTGAATTTGTTGTACAACGGATTTGAAAGCTCTGACTGTACAGGGTCAAAGGGTTAATGTAGAACCAAAATGACCCTTTCATGCAGTAGCTGAATCTTAACCCTACAATTACCCTCCGGTGGGATGTACCAATACTCTGGTAAACATGGGGAGAAATTTACTGTACCATCCGCTAGTTCTATATGCCACATTCCAAAGCCAGCACTGCCCGATGCCACCTAATTTCACCCTGCAGTTCGCCAGCCGAGCTGCGCAGCTGGGGCACGCAACCGCTTTCGGAAATGGGCTTTGAAGAATATGTTCAAATTACAGATTTGAACAATAACATGAACATAAGTAATCCATAATGAGAACAGCCCATCTGTTACCCACAACTGGAATGTGTCCAGTGCTGCATCAAGCCTGGACTTGTGCACCCTCTAAAAACAACTTCCTGATTTTCAGTGCGATTAGTTCTACCAGGAACTCATTTTCCATCTTTGCCACTTCCTACTGACACCACCATGACTCTGCCCTGTGGTCCTGCACTCCAAACATTTCACAACCATTATTTGTTTATTGGCAAGGCATGAGGTCCTTACAGAAATGGAATATGATAAAAAATAACGTAAACCCTCAGTTATCACATATAATGATAATCACATTTCACAGCTGTGTATTTTTTTTTCATTCTTATTCACTG
Source organism: Anguilla anguilla (assembly GCF_013347855.1). Classification (NCBI taxonomy): domain Eukaryota; kingdom Metazoa; phylum Chordata; class Actinopteri; order Anguilliformes; family Anguillidae; genus Anguilla; species Anguilla anguilla. Next base: position 58,265,185 of record NC_049202.1, on the reverse strand, counting down.
AATGGTGCCATGGTCAACCGGTCCACTCATCAACAAATCTCAGAGTGAAAAATGTCTGGTACAGTACATCCAGATAGAGATATAAACCCATTGGGAAATGTCTGGTACAGTACATCCAGATAGAGATATAAACCCATTGGGAATGGGGTCTCCAGTTTGGCGGTTGAAAATCCCTAATTTCATACATACTGTTTAGGGTGGCAGGGTAGCGTAATGGCTAGAAAATTGGATGTTGTAAAGCGGGTTCAATGCCCAGTTTTGAAGCAGCCATCGTACCCTTGAGCAAGATTCTCATCCGATCGCATAAATTCTACTGCATGTGGAAGTCTGACAGCTGTGTAAGTCACTCTGGAAAAGAGATCCTACAGGCTAGAAATCTGAGAAATGTCCAAAAAAAAAGTGCTTCTGGCTTTATGCCCTATTCTGGGGATCGTTCAGCCCCATAAACAGGGGTTCTTGTGACCTCTGGGGTTCAACTGTGTTTAGAAGCTGAGCAACAGTTTACATGAAGTTGTCAGCTATGCCTGTGCAGTTAAATTGCAACTAATTTGATTAGAAGAGGTTATCACTGAGTAACTCCAGGGGAGGAAACATGGAGAAACAATTAGCGGTGTTCTTAATTACACGTGTGAATATATTTAAATATTGTATTTACACTCGTTGGCCATGTCTTCGAGATAAATTACAAATCAACCTGGCTTGGTCATTTCACAAATTTCACGAAATCAATTCGTTTGATTTCATTTTAGCAGGCAACAGGGCTTGCCTTGTTTCACGTGTGTAATTAAGAATTCCATTAATTGCTGTTCCATGTTGCCTGCAGAGGTAGAACTGCAAATCAATGTAAAGTGTTACCAGTAGCAGTGTATGAACTGTATTTGCTGGATGGGCACTTCAGTGCAGAAGAATCAGGTCCAGGCACTGGGGATGTTGAGGCAGGGGCAGAATATGGTTAAATCGGTGGTTCCTCTTGGCTAGGAGAGCATAGCTGATTTCCGGGCAGATGTCCCATGATCAGATTCGGAGATTGGGTCGGGGGGAGGGGCCTGAGAGAGGAGCAGGCCACTGCTTCAGCTGGAGAGGCCAATATTAAGCCCCCCGCCCCCATTCATAACCACACAACTGCTCACTCCTAATAAGACAAGAGGACAAATGCACTAATGAAGAACTCAAACCATTTCAGCTGCAAATGCACTTTTGAAATGAGAGCCATTCATTCAGCATATGTGCACGCACACACACGCAAACACACACACACTAACGCATGCGCGCACACATACATTTTAACTCTTTATTTAGGTCCACATTTATAAAATACATCATAAGGACCCAAATATATTTCAGTGATGTCCTTCACTTGTGTAGCAGAAAGCATACCAGTAGGGATAAAGCAAACAAAATGCAGGTTAGACATTTGCATCTCAATTGCACTGACAGGAAACATTAAGGGTACAAGAAACATCTTCTCCTCCATGTACTACGACTGCCTATAATGGAGGAAACTGAGCAATATTTTGCTAGTCGCTTTGCTCTCCATTTTGCCAGCCCCATTATTCTAAGACCTCTGACCACAAGCCTGTGGACATGGCCAAGGCTTCCAAATATAAAAAATAGACGTTGACACTTACACACGCATGCACACACACAAACACACACTCACGCAGGCACACACACCCACACACAGACAAAAACACGCACACACACACACAAACCCACACACAGACAAACACACCCACACACACAAACACACACACACTCACACACGCCTGTTCTTGCAGGCCAGCAAAATGATAAGAAATTACAGATTTAAGACTTTGGCCAGCCAGGGCACAGTTGCATCTTGTACATTTTCCATTTCCCTGATAATTTAACAGCCTTTGGTTCAATCTTTAATGCTGGCATATGGTACCACTGGAACTTGGCAGCAGAGAAGAACTGGGACTTTTCCAGAATCTCTCTCTCTCTATCTCTCTCTCTCTCTCTCTTTCCCCTGTGTGTGTGTGTGTGTGTGTGTCTCCTGTCTTTCAGATAAAAAACAGGAAATCATAAATAGATAGTAACAAAATAAAAACTCAACATAAAACAAGTCACATAATTATCACTCTCCAGCAGACTGCCAGAATCCAATCGGCCACAGAATTCTCTGGAGCATCACTGAACGAAGTCCCGTCCCTCTTGGGTGACAACCAATGACAGGCTTCCCCTGCAACGCAATTCAGCAAATGCTAACATGTCTTGCCTTGGTTCATGTGAAAGATGGTGGAGGTGTAGAGGCGTAGAGGTCAGACTGTGTCTTGCAGCAAGCCCACTCAAAGTTTGGAGGTGAGAGTTCATTGTCAGCTGTGACATGCCCACTCAAATGTCGGAGGTCAGAGGTCAATGTTATCTGTGTCATGCCCTCACACAGGTGAGAGATCAGCATTGGCTCTAAGACAGAGATGGAGGAAACTGACTTGGAGACATATTATTTGCATCAACATTAGTCTGTTTGACTGGAGCCTAGGGCACACATCCCTGCTCACACACACGCGTGCACACACACACACACACCTGTTCTTACAGGTCAGTAGAATGGGAATTACAGGTTTAACGCTTTGGCCCATCCACAGCCAGGGCACAGTTGTAAATTTTCCATTTCCCTGATAATTTAACCCTAAGTGGCCTAAGATTTAGACATTTTTTTCACTATCCTGTTTTTTACGGATTAAACAGGTTTATGTAATAGATGACCCCACATGGAACAAGATTTTGTTTACACAAGACTTCCCCCTAACTGAAGTCAGAAGGTTACCAGGTTGCCCCTGAGACACAAACACCCGCACAGCCATGTACATAATCATGCATAAATGCACGTCTGCAGTAAGACATGTCTGTGACTCACTCTCTCACATGCACAGCCAGAGTGAGACAAGTCTCTGTGACTCATTCTTTCGCACGCACAGCCAGAGTGAGACAGGTCTGTGACTCACTCTCTCACATGCGCAGCCAGAGTGAGACAGGTCTCTGTGACTCACTCTCTCACATGCACAGCCAGAGTGAGACAGGACTCTGTGACTCACTCTCTCACATGCACAGCCAGAGTGAGACATGTATGTGACTCACTCTCTCATACACACAGCCAGAGTGAGACAGGTCTCTGTGACTCACTCTCTCACACGCACAGCCAGAGTGAGACAGGTCTGTGACTCACTCTCTCACATGCATAAGCAGAGTGAGACAGATCTATGTGATTCACTCTCTCACATGCACAGCCAGAGTGAGACAGGACTCTGTGACTCACTCTCTCACATGCACAGCCAGAGTGAGACTGGTCTCTGTGACTCACTCTCTCACGCACACTGCAGGAGTGAGACGGGTCTTTATGGAACCTTCACAGGTCAGAGGTCAGATGCATGCACTGTTGCATGCTTGCATTCGGATTTCCGCATGTGTAGCCCATGGCATGCAGCTGCCTACTCTGCTGCAGATGTTTTTCCTTCCGGAATTTAATACCCTCAGGAAAACAGAGAGAATGAAGGAGGGCGGGAGGGAGCTCGAGCGTGAAACAGTTTTTTGAAAGCAAGTAGGCAAGCGAGAAATATCTTAAACAGTCGATGCTCAGGAAGCTGTACTTTGAGTGCTACAACACTGATGGTTTTAGTGTTTGCTGGAGGAACACAGAGGCTCTGCAGTCAGCTGGACAGCTTATAGCTCTCTGACACAGAGAGAGCTGAATAATTTCAGAGGTTACTGTTCATCCGGGGAGGCCTTAAATTACAGTGCTTGATCTTCCCTGTAACACTATAGCAAATTACAAGGTCCAGGTGAGAATGCCAGGTGGTTTCATTTATAATCAACGTGTAATTACACACAGTTCTGAGGAAGGAGCAAGCTAAATACCCTGGTCTGAATTCAATGCATTCCCAGAATTCTTTACCTTACAGTACATTACAAGCATTTAGCAGTCACTCTGATCCAGCGCTACTTACAAAACTTTTACAGAGCATTTATATTGCATGCATTCAAACAGCTGGATATGTACTAAAGCAATTCAGGTTAAATACGTTGCTCAAGGGTACAACAGCAGTGTCCTTACCGGGAATCAAACCTGTTTCCTTAGGTTACAAGACCAGTTCCTTGCCCATTAAACACTTTGTACATCCTAATTTGGGAATGAAATAATTTTGGGAAATTTTACATTACACTACACGCTGAAATACCACAGTAGTACAAGAACTGTTTGCAGCTCATCCACATGTCATAAGTATGCTTATAATAACCATGCAGTCCATTTCTCAACCTTAAATTCAGGAGTTATTTTAATCCCAGAAGCATGACTGCCACTCTTAACAGGAAGCCGCATTCAAACAGGCCAGAGATGTGACACAGAACGACATTACCGGGCAGATCCTAGAGGGTTTCCCCATGTTGCCTCGGTAATAAGGACATAATGACGAAAATCTATGAAAATATAGGCAGTGGAATTTCTGAGCTATCAGTTGCGACCAGGCTGAAATCTTTAGATTTGAGGTTCAGAATTCTAAGACTGCAGAATGCTTTCGGGTTTGGGCACAGTAACTGCTTGCACTGGGTTTTTGTTTTCACCTAATCACAGGCACGTTGCTCTTTTCCCACTGCAGTAATTGAAGTTGGCTTTTATTGACGCAATCACTGATGTCATCATCTTTGTACATGGATGGGTAAACAGCCACCTTCAGTTCCGGTTCAATCTCGTCTAATTCCAAAGGCGGTGAACATGCTTGTATTTCTTATTTTTGGAAAGAGCACAGAAGGAGCCACTGGCCATGATTAAACTGACTTGCTCCTCAACTTAACGAGCCTAACAGAGTGAGAATTAGTCTGCGTCTCATTAAATTAGATTCGCTCGGCACAAATGCGGAATCGGTCAGCAAACGACTAGCCTGGGTCGCATTAGACAGGCAGTGCTAATCTTTCCTCTCACCCTCATCCCCAGAAGAAAAAGCCATGGAGAGTCCAAAAATAAGGGGAATGTGCATGCGACATAAGAAAGCATAACATGAATAAGCATGCTACTTAAAAGGACATAGGAGGAATAAGCATGCGACATAAGAGGATTGTGCATGCGACATAAGAAAGCATAACATGAATAAGCATGCTACTTAAAAGGACATAGGAGGAATAAGCATGCAACATCAGAGGAATAAGCATGCGCCATAAGAGGACATAAGAGGAATTAAGTTGTTGGCTTAGTTGTTAGATTGTTGCGTATCGATATTTAAAGGTATGATGAGTTTTGGTTCAGTCGTCTCTGATATTTCAGCGGGACACACGGTCTGAAACAGTCAGATCAGGGTGTTGAGTGAGGATAAGAGACATTGATATGGATGTGAAATGGCCGTGGAGCAAGGAGGAAGTGGGCAGGAAACGAGTATGAACTGTGCAGACACAGGAAAAAGAGAAACCATGTCAGCTTAAAGGAACTTTTTTTCAGATTGCAATCTCCTTCTTTCTTTCTCTTGCTCATGTATCATGTCTCTCCCTCTCTTCCTGCCTTCTCTCTCACTTGAATCCTCTCTCTCTCTCTCACTCACCCCCTCCCCCCCCCAACACCCCGCCCGCTCCCCTTCTCTTTCTCTCAGGTCTGACGTTTAGAGGAACAGGCTCTGGGGACAAATGGTTTTCATAAGAGTGTAATCTGACAGCAGAGCACTTGCTAAAATATTTTTTGAATGACTGTTTTATTAAACCATGAGCAAGATAAGCACAGACCCTTCAGCAAATATGCCCCCCACCGCGTGTGTGTGTCCCAGGTTTTGGCCGGATTAACTGTGTTTTTATGATGTACGTGAAAAATTTACCCACAATGCAACATTCCCTGGGATGGTGGTTCATCACTTTAAAGTGCTCACGGGTTGGCACACTGCCTGGACCCAGTTTGCTTGGCAGCAGTTTGGTATGAGGCTAAGAGAACTGGGCTTGTGAATCAAAGGTTCTGGTTTGACTCCCAGCTGGGGTATTTTGGCCATAGGGCTCTAGAGAGAGGCACTTAACCTGAAGTGCTTCAGAAAAGATATCCAGCCTTAAAAAATAGAATGTATGCAAAATTTGTAATCTGTGTAAGTCGCTCTTGATAACAGAGAGAGGGAGAGAGAGAGAGAGAGAGAGAGAGAGAATGTATGCAAAATTTGTAATCTGTGTAAGTCGCTCTTGATAACAGAGAGAGGGAGAGGGAGAGAGAGAGAGAGAGAGAGAGAGGAAGAAAGAGGAAAGTCAGGGAGAGAAGGGGGAGGAAAGGGGGACAGAGAAAAGACAGAAGAGAGAGATACGAAGACAGAGAGACCTCAGTGTGGAATCATTTAGTAAATTAATTTTTTTAATGTTTAACTATTAAAGCAATTATCAGCATATTATCAGTGGAGTAGATGTTAGAAGTATTGTAATGTTTGACGGTGTTTACTGTGCTGACAAGGAGTCAGCAGGTGTGATAAAGAGACAGTGCTCAGTTGCAAAACATCCAATTGGATCAGTATGTAAACCTTATGTTCTCCATAATACAGTGAAATCGTGTTTTGTATTGTTGGAAAGCCGATGTCTTGGGTAACAAGTTGGTGTCTCAGCTACAAAGGTTAACCCGCTGAGATATGCTTACAGAGATAGTCCAAGCAGGATTGATTGTTGTACTGTTTTATTATAATTGTGTCTTATTTCATTTATTTCATGAGTTTTTTCTTATATATAAGGAGAGAAGTCCAATGGTTCAGGGAGATTCATAAACACGGTCTTCTGCCCAGCACGTGCATATAGGCACACCACTCACATTTTTCACCATTGTATATTGTAATTATTACTGAACACACCAAACAATAAACTGCATTCATTTTAACCTGACATTCGTAATTGACTCTTCACACTGCACACCAAGCAGTTTAAAGTCCTAACATACGCATAGAACTCAGGATATCTGTGTGATCCCACAGCGTGATCAGCTATTTAAATTTATCTTTCATTCTTTCCAAGCTTTTATTTTCCCCATCTCCTGGTTAATGCTTCTGCTAATGACCAATGCCACACAGTGCATTCTGACTGAACCGTTTGGCTATGTAAAGGAAAAAGGGATAAAACCAGCGTCGAAACAGCCCTCATTGTACAGCCATCATTATACAGAAATAACAGGCACTCATTGGCACACATTGGCCAATTATAATCGAGCATCAAACAAAAGCCATGGCTGAATAAATACTAATGTCTAAAAATGTTTTTAAAATTTTTTTTTAAAGATAAAAAACTTGCATATCACTAAAAATCATGATGAAAACTTTGGGGGAAAAAAGTAAAAGCCGAGTAAGTAATATATATATGTTATTTTATTCAAGCATAATGTGAAAAAATAAATAGGTACACAAGTGCAAAGTGCACAACAAAAGAACAGCATTAATATTCATTAATATTTCTTATATTAATAAATATTAATGACTTAACTATTGTATATAATGGCCGAGTTGTATAACTGAGTGTGTGTTCGTGCATCCTTGCACATGAGTAACAACAGTCCTCCGTATTTATACGTTGTCTTTCAATGCACATGTACACCCCAGAAACCAGGTCTATCACCCTGTAGGTTTTCACTCCAGGCCTAATAAAGCACTGTTCATTACATTACAGGCATTTAGCTGACGCTCTTATCCAGAACGACTTACACAACATTCTACACAGCATTTACATTGCATCCATTTGTGCCACCCCCCGCCTGCTGCGATGCCGCTAACTGCAGAGCCCCACACTGACGCTGACAGCTGACAAGCACTCTAAGAAAACAGGCTCAAAACGCCATATTTTTATTCACTTATGTATTTGCTCTCCACGGAGGGCCCTGCGGCCAGCTGCCAGCAGTCGTCCGTCCCATGGCCCCTAAGTGGCAAAGTCCTTTTTTTAAAGAAGTTTTTTATAGCTGCAGGAGCACATCTGAGATAACCGCAATACGGGAAGTCGACTACAGGGGGCCTTTCAACAGGAAGCACTCCGAACTGGGCCTTACTGCAGGAAGTGGACTAAAGGTGGTCACTGTTCAGGAAATACAATGAGCGGGTCACAAACAGCATGAGCAGTGAGAAGCCGCATTACAGGAAATGCCATAAAGAGAGTTACACTACAGACTACAGGAAAAAAATAGCATAAAGAGCCACACCACAGGAAACACTGTGGGGAGCCATACTACAGGAAACACAGTAAGGTGTCCAGACTGCTACAGGCACTAGTTAACTTGCATTAGTTCTTTGGTATTAATGCTTGTTGCACGTACACTCACTGATTTAGGAATGCTGCTTTCACATAAGCCAGGTGAACGCACTTATGCTCTCTTAAGATAAGAGTGTCTGCTGAGCAAATCTGATGCAATATGAATATTCTTCATGTGCCCAATACATCCCCAAAAATAGCTCTAAGAAGGGTTCTGTTGTCAGGCTACAACACACAAAAATACAAATTCATAACAAAAAGAAAGCATACACACGAACACAAACAGATGTGCACACACACACACACACACACACACACACACACACACACACACACACACAGGAAGGAATTTGGGATGAGTGCAAATTATACTGAGCTATTCCGAGCCCTGGAGGTGAACAGGGAGTCTCTGAAGAGAGACGTCCTTACAGTGAAGGATTATGGGTGGCTTCGGAGTCAATGAGACATAGCGAGGCCAACAGAGGTGAGCGCAGGAAACGTCTGGGCTCACAGCCCAGGATTCCCGCCCAAATTTAGCCGCCGAGAAGGATCGCCGCGATGCCGAAGCGATGCCACAAAGCCCTCACTCGAGACCAGCCTGGCTTTCAGCTCGGGCTCTCATTAAGGCTTCGCACATCGTTCATCCCCGTTTTTCTTGCGCAGGTATGGGTGGGATGGGGTGACAGAGGGAGGAAGAGGGAGGAAGAGGGGGACGTAAGGAGAGAGGAATGTATTGTGACCCTCTGTGATTAGCCTCAGACAAGGCCATTCGTCAGGGGCTGTGAGGCACTCATTCAATTATTGTGTTGACTTCAGTGGGAACAGAGGAGTGCTGACGGCCATATTGATTTATTTACTTCCCCACCCGGCCTTAAAATGGCTGCTGTGTGAGGAGAGAAACTGAATGTCGCCGATGTCGATATATCTGTGTGTGTGTGTGTGCGTTTGTGTGTTTGTGCCTGCGTGTGTGTGTGTGTGTGTGGCAGAAGGAGAAGCAGCACTCTCTCTACAGCCCCATAAGTACACAATATATACCAGCCTACATTTAACACATTTAACAATGCAGTGAGGATCAGTGGTTCACGTAGCAGTGTGAAGCAGTGTTCAGAACAGCAGTGTGGAGCAGTGGTTAGAGCAGCAGTGTGGAGCAGTGGTTAGTGCAGCAGTGTGGAGCAGTGATCAGAGCAGCAGTGTGGAGCAGTGGTCAGAGCAGCAATGTGGAGCAGTGGTCAGAGCAGAAGTGTGGAGCAGGTCTCAGAGCAGTGGTCAGAGCGGCAGTGTTGATCAGTAGTCAGAGCAGCAGTGTGGAGCAGTGATCAGGGCAGCAGTTTCCTCTGATTAGAACAGCAGAGATTCTACAAATCTCTGAACATTACTGTTGACTTTAACAGTACTGACAGAACCCACAGTGAATCACTGCTGATAGCTCATAGCTGCTGGGGGTGCAGGTGGTGGTCTATTCATCATTCTACCCTTCCATCTCTTCCATATGTCCATATTCTTTATCACTTCTGCATCTACAGGACCTAAAATGGCGGTCAGTGATGCAGATGTCTCTAGTCTACCGTCTGATGGAACAGAATATTTAGTGGCAGAAAGAAGCAATAAAGCTTCGATAACATTCTGTACTGTTGAGAAATATGAAAGATAATGCACAATAAAAGAAATATGAAAGATAATGCGCAACAAAAGAAATATGATGCAGAAGTTGATTCGTTATTACCCTTGCAATACGTACAACACTACAATGGGAAATGTTGAATTGAATTTCTCCCTCAAACCCCAGCCAAGGACGTTCCTGCAGGCAATGCGGTGACTCACCCAACTGTTTTACACTCGCAGATATGTGCAGAACAACAGGCGAGAGGTTATTACAGACGCTACCGCAGTACAGACGACAACAGACTGCAGCCACTGTGCAGAAGATCGCATTACAGACACCAGCACAGTGCAGTATACATATATATATATATATATATATATATATATCTTGTGTACAGTATGTATAGCTTTCAGTGCTGCTGCAGACAATCTAAGCCTTTAATATTGTAATACTAGTTTGCCTTATTATAATGCATTATTAACGCTTTAGATTCTGGTTGCATTGATTGATAGTTCAACATTAATGGATGTTTGTAAGCACACTATTAAGAAAAAAGGTCATGGTTTTCCAGAGGCAATCTATGCAAGGTTACACTCTGTACTTTGTTAAGCTGTTTAATACTTTCCTCACACTTGTGCACACCGTGGCCTTGGGGGATTGTTTGTTAATCTGGCCACCCTCACCTTGTACTTGACGAGTATCAGATAAATGCAGGGCTAATTAATCCTGTCTCTCTGAATGTCTAACAGGGATTTATTTGTGGGTGCGTAAACCCCCAGGCAATTAAAAACAAACTCTCCAGACTGGACAAGCAACACGACTAAACCACAAACAAAAACAACAGGACATTTTTAAAGCAAGTTTGAAAGCATGGAGAGGCAATTTACTGGCGATAAGTACAGAAAGTCTTCTTCTTAAGAACACTTTTTTTTACTAGCTTTCTTTTATTGCGGCATAATTGGATCAATTCATCATTTATTGAGCATTTATAAATGCTGTTTACCTAAATTTCTTGCTTTTGAATTGCAGATTCAGATGAGGCAGATTTTTCCTTGCTTCTTAATGTAAAGATATGTTATAATGTTGGCATGTATAAACCCAGTCTGCCTGGGTGGCCCCCTACTTGCTGCCAGGTATACGTTGCTTGCAGGACTGACCGATTGACATTCAATTTCCTGAGTTTTTAGTGTGGGGGAGGTTGTCCTCCTCTGGCCAGCTCAGAGTGAAAATGGGCAAACAAATGAACCAATACTCACCCCTCCAGTCTCAGAGAGGGGTGACTGTCAGAAGGTAAATCAAATTTTGGATGCTTCATCTTCAGCGATTGTTGACAGAAGTTTTAAATATTAGGAATACGGAGCAAAGTATCTGGTGCGAATATAGAATCTCTGATATAGGAAAAGAACGCCATCAAGAGGTTCCTCCAGCTTATTTACTCTCGCCATAGATTATGCTAAAGAGGCAAATGACTCATCATTCACATTAGAAATTCTTATGATGTCAGCACGCTGTGGGAAATGTGGTTTCCTGAGGCATGCCTGAGAGTTATGAAATAACATGGGATAAGTGCAACTCCCGGTGATTTAGCGCAGCCTGTTCAATGCAAACATCAAATGTAACGCATCTTCTGTGATTACCATGGGGCAACGCACTCTGAGACCAAACGAAGAAAACTGCACTGTGCTAGTTTGCAGTTTAGATACACACACGCACAGATACTCACTCACATACCAGCGCACACTTTCATTCAAGGTGTGTTGCATTGTGAATGTTCATGGTTGCACGTGTGTATGTGTGTATGGTTTAAGTGTGTGCGCGTGTGTTCATGAACGCTAGCTAGAGACAGCTTGTGTGTGTGTGTGTGTGTGTGTGTGTGTGTGCATGTGTATGTGTTTGAGAGAGAAAGGGAGGGAGAGAGAGGAAGAGAGAGAGACCCTATATAGCAGGATTTTTCTATAGAAACGTTTTACATAAGTTTGTATAGCCAGTCCTTACTAGACAAACTAGAGCATATCACGTCACGTGACCTTGTTCACAGTTGCATTGTGGGTTGGTAGCCCAGCGGACTGTGTGGAGCGAGGCAGATTGTTTTTCCAGTCGCTTCCCGGTGGGAACGCGACAGGCTGCTCCGTATCGAGGCTCCGTGAACGCTAAATTTTTAATCAGAAAGCGACGAGGCTCGGCGCTTCAAATCCAGGTCTCCCGGTGACGCTGTGATTTTCCAGTGCCCCGGTGCGAGAGAGGACCGGCGCATTCCAAAATCACACCGAAAGACTTCGAAAAACACAGGGGGACCCTACTCCGGTAACCCTAACGAATAAATAACGGCGAGGCAAAACGTTGCTACAGCAACTTTCACTAATGAACACTACGGCAATGAAGCTAATGACGATACGATGACGCCCGTGGCACCACTGCAGTAAACACTAATTACGCTGCAACAATAACAATAATGATTCAAAAGCAGTGCCACTGATTACACCATCACACTGTCAGTAATGACATCCATGTGACAACCATTACACTATGACAACAAACTAATGACTAGCAGTAACACTAATGAAACAACAAGTAACAATCATTACACTACAACAACAATGCCAATTACACATTGCCAGTGACACTACTAGAATTACTAGGGTGAGAATTACAAAACTACATCATTGACACTAATTACACTGCAATGGCAGCAATGACACTACAGCATTAAAAATCACTATTATTTTAATTGCACTATAGAATTGACTCTAGCATAGCAGAATTTTCAGTGTACATTAAACTCTGAAAGAGTACATTTGAATGTTAAAAGAGTATGCGCAGTCCTTGTGGGGCTCATATATGTAACAGTCATTATGTAGATTTATTAACAGTGAAAATAGTATACAGCTGTGTTCATGAATTCAAATGTTATCATCCTAAATGTAAGGATTTTACAGCAGTAGGTCTACCACTAATGACTGAACAGTAGTGGCAATCATAAGATTACAATGATAGCAGTTACACTGCAAATATAAGACTGTCTACTAAATGATGCCTAATGACTGCAAAAGTAATGCTAAGCAATAAGGGCAATTATGCTACAACGATAAGACTATGAAATCCACACTAAAACAATAATATTAAGGACTTAGAGAACTAATATTAATGACTCTGCAGTGGCAACATCGAGGACACTAATAGCACTACAGCGTAGACTATCATTATGCTACATCAGTGAAACTGACTACATTACAGGGGTGACAATCATAAGACTTTGGACAGTGACAGTAATCGCGCTTTAATGACCCTAACAACTGTAGAACAGCAAGGCTAATGGAAGTGAAGTCAAAATGTGATGATTTTGTGGCCTTTCTATTGTGTTGCTACGGCTGTTAACGTGGGGGGGGAGGGGGGGGCAGGCTCCACACAGCTTATTGGATTACACCAAATAGCCATCCACCCCTGAGGTGTCCCAGAAGGCCGTGGGGCTCATTTGTCAAGCAGTGCCACATACTCTGGCCTTGTGAGATAAGGAAATATCACATGTACAAGCATAGGAGTGTGTGTGTGGGGGGGGGGTCAGCAGGGGGAGATGAGGGTGGGGTTTGGGGGGAGTCTCATGTAAAATGCATGCCTCATTAAAACTAAATGGTTGTGAGTCACACAGGACTCACACAGAACCCCCCAAAGATCCCAGGGAGAGAGGAAAGAAAAGAGATGGGCAGAGAGAGGGAGAGAGAGAGAGAGGGATAGAGAAACATAAATCTGCATGTACATACACATACATGCACACATTCATTGGCACACACATCGATATATAAATAGATTGTATAAAAATACCCTTTAATAAATTCGGAGAATCTGTACGTTAACCACATGTGAATTGTTTGATCACAAATCTAATATCTAATAATCTTAAATATTTTGGAGCTCACTGTTGATAGATAGATAAATAGATAGATATGTGTAAACTTGTTACATTTAAGCATCTGTGAACATGCACTTAAAAAGGTCAGTCAAAGCCAGAGCAGAACTGTATAGCTCGGCGCTCAGCGTCATCAATCAGAATTAGGAGCAGGGCGCAAAGCCGAACCCAGAGCAGAACTGCGTCGCTCGGTGCTCAGTGTTATGGATCAGAATCATGAGCAAGGTGCAAAGCCAAACCCAGAGCAGACCTTGGATCAGAATCAGGAGCAGGGCGCAAAGCCGAACCCAGAGTAAACCTTGGATCAGAATCAGGAGCAGGGCGCAAAGCCGAACCCTGAGCAGCCTCAGGTGCCCTCACCTATTCCCTGCATCTTTAAAGGCTTCTCTGCGTCTGGCTCATGCATTATTAATGGCGAGTGTAAATGTTAATGTGGCGGCGGCAGCGGCGCCTCATCGCGGGAAAGCGGGTCTCGCGCGCCGCGGCTCTGGGCGCACAGCAACGGGCGGCGGGAAGAAAAATGAGGTGTCAGAGCGGAACCGTGCTCCGGAACCCCGCGGAGTGGGACGACGCGGTGTGCATGCTTAATGTGGCCACCCCCGCGCGCCCAGAGAACGCACGCGCACACGCGGACCGAGGGACGGGGAGACCGCCGGTCACTCGCGTCCTGCTGCCCGCGTCACACCGCGGCTCAGAACCTCTGCCCGGGCCACGGCACGGTCATCCCACCAACCAAACTCCAATTACACCAAACGCCAAAATCTGACTTTATACCTGATAGAGATAAAAACATGTACACACTCACAGTAATTACACTAGTTCCTCTCACACTTACAAACTTACACATGCATAGATGTACACATTCACACAAATACACACTCACTCACTCACACATACACACACACACACACACCCAAACATACACAAACACACACACAAGTGCACACGTACACAACGCACTCACACATACACACTCATACTGTACGCAAACGCACACACAAGCACAAACACACTCACACACACACACAACACACACAAACCAAGTGCCTATAGACACTGAGTCTGTCAGACAGAGTGTGAGAGCTGCCAGCCGGGTGACAAACTGCCTCAATTTCACACCGCCCATGTAAAAGAAGAGAAGACTTGCATCTGCTTTCAAACCGACTCCCCCGGCAACCACATGCATGGCTGCGCACACACACTTTTTTTGATTGATGGGTGGAGGAGTCTGATGAATACCCGGCCCGCTCACAAACCACCATTATTTGACTGGGCATCCTGGTTTTTTAAAAAGTCGTTTCAGCTGATGAGTTGAAGACTGAGCACGTTCAAGGCCCTTCTGTTTAGCTGATGAACTGCAGCTTTTATGCCTGTTTATATAACAAACACACCAAAGAGTGGAGGTTGGAGCATAGGGGATTAGGAGATACATGCTGTGGCAGTCAGATACACACACACACACACACACACACACACACGTACATACACATTGTTTCTCCTGATTAATTTTCCTGTTAAACTCAATGGAAAAAATATTCAGGAGAAACAATGCTTGTAGTATCTACTGCATATCTGGCAGCAGCACAGTGGTTTGAGGCTCATTTGATACCTTGGACCCTTGATGACTTAAAGCCATTTAACCAATAAATGTGTTCTATACTGTATCAGCATAATTTACAGCTGAATCTAGTCCCACCTCCCAATTCCCATAGAGATCCATTCAAATGCAAAGAGTTTTTGTATCGCTTGTAGGACAACCTGACAATAAGATATCCAGACTCTGATGATGTTGATAGGTCACAGACATCAGGAAGTCATGGCATGCAAAGGATATGCAACCAAATACAAAACATTTCATTTGACATTATGTTAATTTGTCTAAAACACTGAAATGGGGGACTACATATAAAAAGTGCTGTAATTACTACATGGTGAAACCAAAATCTATAAGAATACCCTTTAATAAAAGCTCTGAGTCTGCACTTTGACCACATGTGAATTGTTTGATTACAGACAGAGAAAATAAAATATTAAATCAGAAAAGGCTGAAAAATGCATGTGGTTTTATATATATATGTATATGTATAGTGCATATTGTGTGTGTGTGTGAAACCCTAATACACCAATATGAAATCAGTGCTTGGCTGCCAGATCATGCTTGTAACCACCAGGGCGAAAAATCCACCCGCATCTGAACTTCTAAAGGATTATTCGAGGGGAAAGCCACCCAACTCACACTTTCTGGTTTTCATTAAAAACAAAAATGCTTCAGGCGTCTTTCCCGAATCTCGCACAGATCCTCCATGGGGTTTGGACTGGGAGCCTGAGAAGGGATATGGATATCTTGTTGTCATGCTCATCAAACCACTTGGTTCTGTGGATGGGGTTCATTGTCATCCTGGAAGACGCCCCTCTGCCGTGACATGGGATGATGGTGATCACTCAGAATAATTATTGGCATTCACCTTGCCTTCAAACAGAATGCACCCAAATCATACGAGGAAGCTGCACCCCACACTATTACAGAACCACTAGAGCCCTTCACTTTTGGAGCACAATAGCATAACTGCCAGAATCGTTCACTGTTGGAACACCACAATAAAACCACAGAACCATTCACTGTTGGAACACCACAATAGAACCATCAGAACCCTTCACTGTTAGAACACCACAATAGAACCACAGAACTCTTCACTGTTAGAACACCACAATAGAACCACAGAACTCTTCACTGTTAGAACACCACAATAGAACCACAGAACTCTTCACTGTTAGAACACCATTATAGAACCACAGAACCCTTCACTGTTAGAACACCACTATAGAACCACAGAACCCTTCACTGTTAGAACACCACAATAGAACCACCAGAACCCTTTGGTCTTGGAACCCAGCTCTCAGGCCTGTAGGTCTCTTTAGCTGTGCGCTACACATGCACTCTATTTGCTGAGAACCTGGCAAAGAATGATTCATCTGCTCCTAAGACATTTCTCCACTGCTGAGGAATCCAATGCTCATGTTCTATACACCAAACGTGAATTTCCCAGTGTAATGAGTGAGGTTGGCATGGCAACTTATCTGTGTGATCCTGCTCTGTGGATGGACAGCTCTTGGTAAAAAACTAGGTTCAAATTTGGAATCAGCCAATGTGGAGTCGCTCACCTCTCCAGTCCTGCACCTCAAACTAATACATGGATATCAAAATCCAGAACTCTGCACTTCTGACCATAATTATAGTCCACCAGGCCTGACCGGTCCAGAGCATGCTGGGATGTTAATTATCTAACTTACTCACCAACCACACCTGTGTAGAAACAGCTGCTCTCTGTCCCTGATTTACCCACCTTTCTGTAAAATGCTGCGCGTGCACACACACACACACACACACACACACACACACGCACACTCATGCATATACGCAGAGTACTTTTCACCATGCTGCTCTTTGACATTTATGTGAGAAGAGCTGGATCTGTATTCATAAAACCTCTCAGAATAGATGTGCTGATCCAGGATCAGTTTAGTCTTCCAGCTCAGAGCGCATAAGGCCAGGCTACGGACAAAGTAAAACTGATCATTTGATTCTTTGAAGAAAAAAAACGCACTTTAAAGAAGCAAGCGTTTCCATCCCAGTCATGATCCTCGTTAATTAGTTGACTTTAATTAGCCTGTGCCGTGTCTGCCGGCACAGAATGGCCTCCCTCTGTGAGTCGAGACCTGCCCAAGGCTCCGCCCTGTTTCCTCCTGGGAGTTTTCCGTGACTCTGTGGCCCTTGGCCTCCTCGTGGGGGCCTGGGGGCCTGGGGGCCCGGGGATAGCGTTTCTGTAGAAGTGCTCAGGGGCAGTTGGCCCTTTGTGAAAAGCACCATTCAGATAGAACTCAACTGAACTGAAACTGAATCCCAAAAGCAAGAGCCAGACCGGCGATCAGAGTCTTATTTCCATGTTTTATTTATTCATTTATTTTAATTATTTTTTATTTTTTTGGTTGGCTTCATCGGCTCCCCTGAGCAGTTTATCGCGGTTTCCCGGGCGATGAGACAGTTGCCGTGGCGATAAATAAATATGTAATGAAAATGAGATCCAGTAAATCTCAGAGATTTTTTAAGTACTTAATTGGGAGAAAGGCTGCCGTCAGGCACCTTAGTCATTTCCGTCTACAGTGGGGAGATTTATGGAAACCCAGCCACGAAAGAAAAAGAAATGAAAAGATTAGGAAGAAGCTCCAGAGGGGAAAATTACCGTGTGTATGTGAGAGAGAGGCACATGCTGTGTGTGTGTGTGTGCATGTAAGCAAGCGAGAGCAAGGGAGAGAGAGGATGAGAGAGATTGTGTGTGTACAAGTGTGTACTTACATGTACGTGTGTGTGAGAGGAAAAGATGTCTGTGCATGTGTGTGTGAGAGAGAGACAGAGAGAGATAGTGTGTGTGCAAAACACGTGTACACATGTGTATGTGTGTCCTTGTGTGCACTTATATACATGTGTGTATGCACGTGTGTGTCCATGAATGCGTACGCAATGTTTGTGAGTGTGAGAGATTGTGCATGGGTCTAATCGCTCTGGCTCTCCCCTCCCTCCCTGATTTGCTCCTGCCTCCTCTCCTCCCCTCTCCCTCCCCCTGGCTGCCTGGCTGCATGATGGACGTGGTCGCAGAGGCAAAGTGACAGACATGTTTTTAATTTCCTGCAATAACAGAATTCTAAGAGCAGGAGGACTGAAGCTCAGGCAGGTATCCCATCATGCTGTACAGCCAAGCAGCAGACGAACAGGGGGCTCGGGGCGGAGTGCTCAAGCTTGCCTGACAAACACCATCAGTCAACCGAGCCTGCTACAGCAAACACACACACCCAGCTACTCCAACAATTAGTGTGCACCACTGTCAGATACTCCACCAATCAGTGAGCGGCATGGCCAGATACTCTGCCATTCAGTAAGTGCCACTGTCAGATACTCCGCCAATCAGTGAGCAGCACGGTCAGATGCTCCACAAATCAGTGAGTGGCATGGCCAGATACTCTATCAATCAGTAAGTGCCATTGTCAGATACTCTGGCAATCAGTGAGTGGCTTGGTCAGATACTCCACCAATCAGTGAGCGGCACGGTCAGATACAACCGTCCACAGAAGCATAATGGGATTATAACTCAGAGTCTGTGGGTACAGTTCTCAGCTGAGGCACTGCTGCTGGACCCTTGAGCAAAGTACTTAACCTGGACTGCTAATATCCAGCTGTATTAATGTATTACTGGTAAAGCAATGTATTCTGTGTAAATCGCTCTGTATAAGAGTATCTGATAAATACATGTAATGTAAGAAGGTAATAGCAGGCAATAGACCACACATACACACACACACACACACACACACACACACACACACACACACACACACACAGGGCCTTCCCAGCAACCGCAGGTGCAAACTTATTAAGGTAGAAATAATTGAGATGAAAGACCCAAATATGACCCTAGTGCCTTCATATGGGGCTGTCCTTGACCCGCGGGCAGCAGATAGCTTCAGACTTGGGAAAGAAAGCAGACAGCTTGGCCATAGCCTTCAGGGGGACACTAACAAACCCACCAGTTTCACAGACACATTGGTCCGTACAGTTCTGCAGGGACCAATTTGAAGAGGGCACTTTGGCAGGTTGGGGGCGTCTGCGGGTGAACTTCCTCCCGGGTTCAACGATTGGCAGGTATCTGTGGAGGCTGCCGGTTCTCGAGCTGTCAAGAAATTTAACAACACGGGCCCGAGTCATCAAGTGCCATTTCCCGCTACGTGTCAAAAAAACAAAACACAAAAAACATATCCCCCAACGGGTTTGCAAATCAGAGTCTAAGACTTGTTAAAAACCATATCAATTATGTATGAGGTCTTTTTTTTAAGGGCCCGATCAGTCGGGAGTTTGACGGCTGTTGAAACGGGACATGTGTAGGTGTCAGGGCTACTCAGTGCCAGGGCAGATTCATGAGGACCGCAGAAAGCACTTAGCAGGACAAAGTGTCTTGTGCTTCCTGGGAAAGGATGCTTTTTGGATGAACACCTGCATGAAAGGAAAAGTGCATTAAAGAGTCCTGGAGAGAGGATTCACCTCCTTGGTGAGTCTCATCGGTCCTTACAACGAGCACAAAGAGAAAACACTAACACACACACATACATACACACACACGCACATGCACACGCACATGCACACACACATACATACACACACACGCACATGCACATGCACACACACACACATACATACACACACACGCACATGCACACACATAAACACACACATGCACACACACCACTGCACCTAAATATATAAATAAAATCAAACCCAGTTTTTCTTCAGGTGTTTGGGGTAATACACACAGTAGCACACACTGGGAGGCTGGCAAGGCTGTTAAGTGTGGGGGGTTCAATGTGTGTGTGTCTGTGTGTGTGGGTGTGCATGTATGTGTGTGCGTGTGCCTGTGTCTGTGTGTGCGGTGTGTGTGGGTGTGTGTGTGTGTGTGTGCATGTATGCACGCATGTGCTTGTGTGTGCGTGTGTGCTTGGGGTTAAAGGTTTGTAGACATTCAGCCAACAGAAAACCCCCATTAGGCAACACACACCCACATAAACACAAGTGCACACACACACATGTACACACTTGCACATGGACTTTACAGGTTACTCTGAGGCAGGCACATATAAAGACTTTCACACTTTCAATTCACTTCTTTCTCTTTCAGTTCACCTCTCTCTCCCTCTATCTCTCTCTCAATTTCAGAGCATCGATTTCTGTACCCTGAGATAAGCACTATCTCTAAAAATACATTAACGGGAGCATTTAAAAAGAAA
Organism: Anguilla anguilla; assembly: GCF_013347855.1. NCBI lineage: Eukaryota > Metazoa > Chordata > Actinopteri > Anguilliformes > Anguillidae > Anguilla > Anguilla anguilla. The sequence goes on along the minus strand of NC_049202.1, from coordinate 58,244,651 downwards.
GTAAAAAATAATAATTGATCAGAACGCACAAAAGAAAAATACATATTTTAGAAGAGGTGCACTGACCCTGATTTTCAGACAGACTCGACCCCCTCTGTCTCCTCCTTAAGGAAGACCCATGGTAGGGGAAAGGGTGGATCTGGCCATGTGACTCTGGAGACGTGTCCCTCTTCTGACCATATTCAGAGCAGAACGGCCGTCTGTCGTGCGCTTCTGCTTCTTTCCACAGAGAGAAGGCAAAGCCTGTCTCTGCTGCTCCGCCATCTCCTTTAGAGGTTCTCTGGCCTCGCTGACAGCCTGCGCTCATTAAGTCACTGATGATTGAGCGGCTAGTCATCGAGTCGCTGGGCGTTGAGTTGCTGGTCATTGAGTCGCTGGTCATTCGGTAGTTGATCATTGAGTCACTGGAAAGTGAGTCACTGGTCATTGAATCACTGGTCATTAAGTCATTCATATTCACACACTGTTTTTTTCTTTTTTTAAGCAAACAATTAATCAAATAATCAATCAATGAATCACTTGTTTTGCTGTTTCTGATGATGTTCTTGTTGTTTTGTTATTGTTGTTATACTGTTGCCCAATCACTATGCATTATCTTTTACAATCTTTTATGTTTTTAAATGTACAGTGTGTTGAGACGTCTGTGAAATGCACTTTAAATAAATAAATGATGACTACATTAATTAAGGACAGCAGCCATTCACTACTTTCTCTCATCTTCAGCAGATAGTAATGGTAGAATGGGTGCAGCAGAAACGTAATAATCACAGCAAATTAAATAGGCTGAGCAGGTTACAGTTGAGGCAATAAACTAACTGGGGTAGCAGAAGTCCAGATTGCATTATTCAGTGTAGTGGAGTTTAGAGGGGCAGGGTGATAGATCTAGAGCTCCAGGCTGTATTGAGGCATAGGCAGGGCAGGAATGGCTGCAGCAGTCCACGGCCATGGAGCGAGGGGCAGGGCTGGAGTGTTCTTATGAACTCAGAGAGGGAGAAGCAGGAGCCCCAGGGAAAAAGAAACGGAGCAGATGAGGCCCCAACTTTATTTCAATTCATGTTCTAACCCAACTCAGACCATACATTCATGGACTAGGTTAAGCTAGGCTTCTTACCTTTGTTCTATACCCCTGGAAGGTGTGAGGTCACAAATATGGTATTAGAGTGTTCTTAACTGAAAATTCTAACAAGTAGTACTGGTAATTGAAAGCAATGGAGTTCTAGAACACTGACTTAGAATGCTGAAGAAAAAAACATTCAAAAAAGCCTACTCTTTAAAGGGTTAATGTCCAACATATCCCCTGTAACGCTATCAGCCCATTCCATCCACAGGTTTCCTCACGCAAGACTGGTGGCTAAGCTAGCGTGGAGTTTACTCAGGGCTGGACTTAAGATAGCGAGAGGATATCAAGCCTCAGGGGGAGGAGGTATGACATTTCAACCTCCAGAACAAAACTCTACCATTTACTCTTTCTCCCCCTGCTCTTTCTCTCTTACCCGCCCTCTCTCCCATACTCACTCTCACTCTCTCTTTTACTCTTTCCCTCTCTCTCTCTCTTAATCATGTCTCTCACTCTCTCTCTCACTCACAACACTCACTCGCATGCTGTCTCTCTCTCTTTCTCTCTCTCTCTCACTATTTATTCATACCACAGTCATAGTGATTCATTCTTTTGCTTGTGGCCAAAGGCAATCAAAGCAGTTCTTCACAAAGTAAATGAAACAAGATTATTGGCATCTCCGGAGCTGCCTGTCCAAGGATGTTTCGAAATGAGAAACATCTTTGCCCCAAAGAACCCCACGGAATAAATTTTGATCGCATAAAACTAGTTCACGACTGCATTGTTTTCACAAAGACCTTTCGAAATCTTCATGTCAGAAATTGCTTCGTGTTATGTTGTCACTCTGACAAAAATGTGGGGCCTCTCATCATATACATAAATTTATATATATATATATATATATATATATATATATATAAATTTGAGCACTCACATTATTTAATGGCGCCAGTCCACACAAATTGATTCCTTGCCCTGTTTATTTCTGAATTCCATCTGGGCCTTTTCAGAGTTGCCTGAAGTAATTATCCGGCCGCCATTTTAAAAATCTCATACCTTGCGAGTAATGAGCCTGCTTTTTCGGTCCAATAAGGAAAATGGGCCTGGGCTGGCATGACTGTGGACACATGGTTGTGAAAATCAGGTCCTATACACCCGAGATCAGTCTGGAAGATTGGAGCATGGCTACCTAGCATGAAGCCCCGTAAATGAGACTCTGCCTGGGCAGGCAGTGTATCCGGTTACCCCTGCAAACAAGCCGCTGGGTCTTATTAGCCCTATAAGGCATAAGATCGCAAATACGTGATTGGAATGTTCTTATAAACGTTCTTCTGAACATTCTAATGCTGGTGTGACAATCACCACTGGTAACTGAAAGCAACAGTTCTAGAACACTGACTTAGAATTCAGAGAGAAGAAAAAAACATTCCAAAAAACCTGCTCTGACAAAGGGTTAAAGACAAACGCCCTGTTGTCCAGGGAAGGCGGGGGAGCACTGCGAATGTCTGGGCCAGAGAGGAAGGTAAACGCCTCCGTCTCTGAACCATCTGTTCCCACAGAGAGGGGCAACACATCACAGACACGCTCCGCGCCTCACCAGGGACATTTCCATAGAAACACCCGGCGGCACGGCTGACCTGATTAGAACTGAACAAACGCCGATAATATCTCTGAATAATGCTGAACACGGTCCTGATAACATGCCAGAATAATGCTGAACACGGTCCCGATAGCATGCCAGAATAATACTGAACACAGTTGTCATGGTTCTGTGTTTCTGTCTCTGTCTTTCCTTGTTGGGCCGCCAGATGGCAGAACTTCAGTTTTGTGTTTCAGTTCGTTCTCCCTCCCTGTGTTAATTGTAATTGTTAATTGGTTTTAATTATTCTATCATTGTTCTCACCTGTCTCGTTATTTAATCATCGTCCCCTCTCGGTCCTGATAACATGCCAGAATAATGCTGAACAGGGTCCTGATAATATCTCTGAATAATACTGAACACGGTCCTGATAGCATGCCAGAATAATACTGAACACAGTCCCAATAACATGCCAGAATAATACTGAACACAGTCCTGATAACATGGCAGAATAATACTGAACACAGTCCTGATAACATGGCAGATAATATATGTTTTTAATATTGAACACAGTCTGTATATTATCCAAGATCAATACCAAACATAGACAAAATGATATGTGTTTTTAATATTAAACCCAGTCTGCATAATGTGCCAAATGAATATTGAACATAGACAAAATAATATGAGTTTTTAATATTAAAAACAGTCTGAGTAATATCCCAGATTAATACTGAACACAGACACAATGATATGTGTTCTTAATATTAAACACGGTCTGAGTAATATGTCAGATGAATACTGAACACAGAAAAAAATATATATTTGCAATATTGAACACAGTCCCAATATGCCAGATCAATGCTGAACATTGTTCTGAATATACAATATCGTAATACTGGACAAAGTCCCCATTAATGCAGTAGATTAATACTGAACACAGTCGCCAATGATATGACTCATAAGACTGAACACAGTCCTCAATGGTATGACTCATAATACTGAACACAGTCGCCAATGATATGACTCATTAACAGTGAACACAGTCACCAATGATATGACTCATAATATTGAACACAGTCCTCAATGATATGACTCATAATACTGAACACAATCCCCATGTGATATAGCTCTTTAATACTGAATACAGTCGCCAATGATATGACTCATAATATTGAACACAGTCCTCAATGATTTGACTCATAATACTGAACACAATCCTCAATGATATGACTCATAATACTGAACAAGGCCTCCAATGATATGGCTCATCAATACTGAATACAGTCACCAATGATTTGACTCATAATACTGAACACAGTCCTCAATTATATGGCTCTTTAATACTGAACGTAGTCGATACAGCCGTGGTAGTAATACATATTAATGCTGAACACACCTCTGGTGAGTTTCCGCATGAACACCAAGCGCTGTACCAACAGTAACCCAGTTACTTTAAAGCTGAACGCAGTTTCAAAAGGAAACCTGATTGAGCAGATCACAAACACAGTGCTGGATTAAGCCTGAAGACAGCCCTACAACAAAAAAAAAAGACCTGAACAGAGAAGGGGGGGGGGGAGAAATCTTCAGCAGAACTCCTGATAAATACAGAACACTGCACAATGAGAACGCCATGCACACGGCCTTTAAAGAGAAGAACAAAAACGGAGTGAATCCGAAAACAGCCCCAACAGTAAAGCCTCCTCACAGGAAGGCAGTGAGCACGGCGGGCGCGCGGTCAGGTGACAAACGGGCGCCGCGGTTCGCTTTTCTATTTTCGACGCTCCGATGCAGGCATGGAACTGCCCCAGCCGCTCCGGGCCTCTGCAGAGACAGTGAATATTCATAGTGCAACGAACACGGTCAGGAATGCACTCTGGTCCATCATAAATATCCACACCTACACCCTCCCCCCAAACTCCCCCGCCCCGCCACCCACCTCCTCCCTTCTCCTCTGCAGCGTAGCCTATTCTTACACCCCTTTTTATCTCCCACTCCCTATCTTTCCTCCTTTCTATTTTCGACTCTGTCTTCCTATATATTTTTTTTTTTCTTCAAAAGTTCTCTTTCGCTCTCAGTTCCATTTGCGATGTTTTATTGGTTTGACAGAAGCATATTTTAATAAGAGCAGACCGTGCGGTTGGTGGAAGAACAATAGAACAAAAAGGTTCCTCAGGCCATGAGAGACAAACAGCGCACGTCTGTGTTCCATGTCTTTTCCTAGCCTTTCGCTCCTCCTTTCCTTTGCTTCAGAGAAGCCCGCAGCGCCCAGATATTTCCACAGAACATATTTACAGTCACTCTTCGGGCATGTAGCAGATGCTCTCGTCCAAAGGGACTTATAACACAGCTTACATTTTCAAACGGTATAGAGCTGAATATTTACGCAAACGACACAGGTGTCAGCACCTTCCTCGACAGCGTATGAGTGTCTTATTAGGGAACTGAGCACATGAACAAGCTGAGGTCCGTAGGCATCATCCCACACTGCTGCCTGCAGAGAGTGAACAGAAATAAGAAATTGAAACAGCGGTGTAAAGTCGCTTACTCGGGTGTTGGGCTAACATGGGTGGTCAGTACAGCCGGTGTGCCCTGGGGCATAGGGTTCACCACCATCCAAAATTCTGCTGGAGGACTATTCCACCCTTTTTATTTATTTATTTATTTTTTTTGAGAGTGGTAAGTTCACCTTCCCCTTGCCACCCCTAGCCCCTAACTCTTAGATGAGTCTCTAGTCTTAGTCTCTCCCATATATTCCACTATGCTGAAACCCACACTACACATATTAATGAAATAAATGACACTTTAAATTAAATAATTAAATAAAATTTCACAGCAATATGTTTTTGTCATCCAAGACTTCTTGATGATTAAACTCTTTTTTTCTGCCGGGTTTTAAGAGGATATGTGCTTGATTGGGATTAGGGTTCAATGAAAGCCATGACCTTATGATTAACACCAGTGCTGTGCTCCACAAGCCACCGGACAATTATCAATTAGTCAAGGTCAGCAGACAGGGCTTATGATGTGTTTTTGCGGGAAGGATATTCTTTAACATGGGATAAAAACGACCACACAGGGTCATTACACAACAGTGACCTAAGCTTCATTTTCTAAGGGTTCAGATGCACCCACCCCAAACCATTGTAGAAGCACCAGAACCCTGAACTGTTGGAATAGCATGTTGTTGGGGTGTGGAGAGGGGCAGCACAGTGGTGCAGTGGGTAGTGCGGTCTCCTCACAGTAAGAAGGTCATTGGGTCGAGTTTGCTTGTTCTCCCCGTGTCCGTGTGGGTTTACTCCTGGTACTTGGAGAGTCTAAATTGCCCCTAGGGTGTCCCTATGAGTGAGAGTGTGAGTGAATGGTGTGTGTGCCAACTGGTGACCCCAGTGCATGCTGGGATGGGCTCCAGCACCTCCTTACCAGGAATAATTGTGTATAGATATGGATGGATGGAGGGGTGTGCTGAGACAACCCTCTGTACGTCTGTACCTGTGGTTGGATGGGAAGCAGGGTGGGTGTGGCTCAGAGTGGAAGTTGCGTACATGAAAGAAAATTGAAATTTTCTGCCCTATGTACACTAGCACTTTGGACATGCTTTCACTGCACCAAATATATGATTTTACATTGATGTATCTTTTGTTGTTATGTTTAAGAGCAGTTAATTTCTTTTTAACGCTTCATTTTACAAACAACACAAACCGAGATGTCATCCCCCTTCCCTCTTTTTGTCTCTCTTCCTCTATCCCTTTCTGTCTTGTTCTTTGTCTTTCCCGGTTTCTCTATTCCCTTCTCTTGTCCTCCATCTTGTCCTCTATCCTGTTTCGCTTTTTCTCTCTTCTTCTCTCGATCCCCGCATCCCTCTCTTTGCCTGATTTCTCCTCTCTCCCTCTCTTTCTTGGCTTGGCAGAAGGAGACACTGTGATTATCTAGAGCAGGAGACTGAGGTAGTGGAGGATGGAGGGAGGAAGGGAGAGAGAGAGGGAGGAGTGCAGCAGTAGGCCCCAGGGGACTGCAGGATCTTCCCGTCCATTCTCCTGCTTGTGGATTTAATTGAAGTGTCCCCCAAAGAGGAAGTCAGTCATCGTACCTGCTGTCCCTGGCGAGCGGGAAATGTCAAGGCAGAGATCCGGGCTCTGCTCCACAAACTTACTCTGTTTCCTGCTCTCTCTCTGATTATCTGGGGCTTAGAGCTGGGGGAGGGGGGGGTAGGCTGGGGGGGGGAGGGGCTCTTGCTCTTATCTGCCGAATGACAGCAAGGAAGAGATAGAGGAGGCGAGCAACTGTAGGGCTTTACCTTTCATTCACACACACACACACACACACACATAAGCACCTGCACACACACACACACACATAAGCACCTGCACACACAAACACACACATACACATAAACACCTGCACACACACACACACGCACACACACACACATAAGCACCTGCACACACTTGCACACACACACACCACACACACACACACACACACACACACATGCTCGCACCCACACACACAAGCACCTGCACACACACACACACATTAGCACCTGCACACACACACATACACACACAGTACTCTGCAGCACAGAATCCACTATTGACTACTTTATTTAGGGCCTGTTGCTCTTTGGTGAGAAAGAGAAAAGTGGGGAGTTTATGCTTTTCCCTTCTCTCTCTCAATAGTGGGTGTGTGTTTATGTGTGTATGTGTGTGTGTTCATATGCGTGTGTGTGTGTGTGTGTGTGTGTGTGGGTGCGTGTTTGTGCATGTTCATGTGTGTGTGTTTCTGTGTTTGGGTGTGTGTGCGTGCGGATTGTTCTGGATCACAGCATCTGCTAATTGAGCCCAATGTAATGCCTGTAGTATACATTATGTATACATTTTAAGTATAGTTTTAATTAATATCTGCAATATGGATGAAGCATTGACATATATTGCATTTAGAATACCTGTTCTTTATGAGTATATATTTTTTGAGAATGTAAGACATATTTTTGTTCAGACCCTAACCTCTAATCCCAAATTCATAGACCCTAACCCCTAAACTATAGCCCCTAATCCAAAAGCCGAAGCCCCTAAACCCTACACCCTAGTCCCTAATCCCTAACCCCTAGCTTCTATCCCCTAAACCCTAGGCCCTAATCAAAAAGCCATAGCCCCTAACCCCTAGCCCCTAATCCCAAACCCATGATCCGTAGCCCCATAACTTCAACCCTTATTCCTAGCCCCTGACCCCTAGGCCCTCACCCTTGACCCCTAACCCCTAATCCTCAGCCCCTAACCCCTGACCCCTAACCCTTAACCCCTGACCCCTAACCTCTAACACCTAGCCCCTAACCTCTAGCTCCCTGCTCCCCTGGCCCAGTCCTCCCCTCCCCTGCTGAGAGACTGTGTCATCACTCCTTCGTACCCGCAGCCCTCCCACGCCGTATAACACTCTGCAAGGCCAGCCTCCGCAAACTCCAGCTTCGCACTCCTTTTATTGCCAATTTCACAATCTTCTCTCAGCAACATATTTTATAAAATATTGTGTTTTTGAACTGCTGTTTGCCGCTAATGAGAGATCGGGGAGAGCCTCGTCCTTTAATCTTCCTCTCCCTTCCATTTGTTTATCTCCTCTTTTGTCCTTGGTGGACATTGGGGCTCATCCCTCTCTCTCTCTCTCTCTCTGTACATATATAGAATATATCCCTCTTCCTCTCTCTCTATCTCTCTCTGTGTCCCTCTCACTCTGTCTCTCTCTCTGCTGCTATGGCTCGCTCTCTCTGCAGATTTTCTGGGGTCGTTATGGGATATAAAATGGTGACATTATTGAGTGAGCGCTGCTGTAGACGGTAATGTGCCTGTGATCTTTAATGAGCACAATGAGTCAGGACCTTGACTGTCATGTACGTCACACACACACACACACACACACACAGCCATACATGCACACACACACACACACACACATACACACACAACCACGCATACTCACACACACACATACACACACACACAACCAGACGCACGCACACACACACACACACACACAAAACCACGGACACACACTTACCCACACATATACACACACAACCACATGCACACACACACACAGCCGTATGCACACAAAATACCACAGACACACACGTGCATGGACACACGCACACACATACACTTTTCCCCCCTACCATTCCCATGGCTCCAATTACAAACAGCACATCAGTTGCATCTGATGCAACATTTAAAACAGCGACAGTCATGGGAATAGAGGGAAAGAGAGGGGATAGACAGAAAGAGAGTGGTAGACAGATAGAGGCGGGGTTGGGTAGAAACAGATAGAGAAAGAGAGATGAAAGAGAGAGAAAACATGGTGACAGGAAGGAGGTGGAGGAGGGGCAGGGTGAAGGCTGGGGGTGAACCATTCTGCTCGGCTGGATCGTACTGTTCCAGTTTATTGACCAGCGCAGTGCAGCTATTTGGCAGTGGGCTTAAGGACTGTCAGTCACCTGAAAACTCCGCCCCTTCCCCCACCTCTGCTGCAGAGAGAGAGAGAGTGTGTGTGTATCTGTTGCTTTGTGGGTGTGTGTGTGCGTGTGTGTATGGGTGTCTGTGTCTATGTGTGTATGTGTGTGTGTTTGTGTGTGTCTCTGTTTCTGTGTGTTTTTGTGCCTGTGTGTGTGTGTGTGTGTGTGGGTATGTGTGTGTGTCTCTGTTTCTGTGTGTTTTTGTGCCTGTGTGTGGGTATGAGAGATTGTGTGTGTGTGTGTGTGTGTGTGTGTGTGTGAGTGTGCACGTGTGTGTCGGTGTGTGTGTCTGTGTGTGTGTGCGCGTGTGTGTGTGTGTTCATGTCATCCATATACCCCACAGTGGTTAATAGCTGCGTTGTTGTCCCATTAGCGTGCACAAGGACTCTGCTATTGATTATCATCTGTGTGCTGTTTGCTTATACCTGGACCAGCGATTAAAGAGCCTGTTATCTCTGCATGTAGCCGCCCATCAAACAGCCTCCCTTTCGGTCCCTCTGAGACGAATCACTGCCCAGCAGAACTCATTAAAGAAGGGCTCCAGCCAATAGAATGAACACAATCCTTCCCACAGCCACCTGCGATCATTACCATTCTGCAAGGACGTACCGAGCAGACAAATTCATACATTATGCATTTAAGCACTAGCTCTTCTTCCCTTAATTATAGAACCCTAGTTTAGGTGCACCACTGGGATTCAAACCTGCAACCTCTCTGTTACATGTTTCCGTTAGTGTGCAGTCTCTCAGCGGTGGATATCGTACGTTAGGTGCGCCCAACAGATGCCCCTGTCCAAGTCGGTGCGTACTTAACGTAAATTTTCACACATCGCCCGTTCCCGCACCTGGATGTTTAATGAAGCCGGTTCGGTGTTATCAAGAACCTGCCCTGGTGGGTACCGACGCAGGAACAGCGTGGCGGTGCTTGGGATTCAAACCTGCACACCTGTTTTTTTTTTTTCCCTGAGGGAATGTGCTAGCGTAGCAGATGGTCTAACGCAGGGGGATTAGTGTAGCGTATATCCTCCCGATTTTAGCCTTTATCTCTTCAGCCAGCTGTGTGGATACTGAAGAGTGTCGGGCATGAGAACGGACCTCACTGGAGGGGTGTGGTGGGAGGAAGCTAGTATGGGAATCAAATTTGCACCCCTTCCACCCACCGCACCCCCTGACTGACCGTATTAGTGATGAACCTCTCTACCCCCGTCACTAGTCCCCCCGCCCCCCTCGCTCCTCCTCCCCCTCGTTATAGGTGTGTGTGTGTATGTGCATGTAAGTGTGTCAGTGTGTGTGTTTGTGTATGTGTAGGCCGTGTGTGTGTGTGCGTGTGTGTGTGTCAGTGTGTTTGTGTGTGCGTGTGTGTGTGTTTGTGTGTGTGTCAGTGTGTGTGTGCGTGTGTGTGTGTGTATGTGTGTGTGTGTGTGTGTAGGCAGTGTGTGTGTGTGCGTGTGTGTGTGTCAGTGTGTTTGTGTGTGCGTGTGTGTGTGTTTGTGTGTGTGTCAGTGTGTGTGTGCGTGTGTGTGTGTGTATGTGTGTGTGTGTGTGTGTAGGCAGTGTGTTTGTGTCAGTGTGTGTGTGTGTGTGTCAGTGTGTGTGTGCGTGTGTGTGTGTGTGTATGTGTGTGTGTAGGCAGTGTGTGTGTGTCAGTGTGTGTGTATGTGCATGTGTTTGTGTGTGTCCAGCGGTTTCAGTCACTGAAACCTGCTTCCTTCTGAGGGGGCTGTTAATCCCCAAATTGCCACCGGTTACAGGGGATTTAACAGCCAGTATCTGCAGTAAAGCGGTGCACTAATCTGTAAATCTGTCTCAGTGGGTTATTAAGCTTTCAGCACACATTTCTGCATTTCATTCACTGCCATTTGTCTCCCTTTTCTCTCCTCCTCTCTTTCCCTCTTTCTCCTGCTCTCACTCTCTATCTCAATTTCTCTCTCTCCCCCCCTCTCTCTCCATTTCTCTCTTGTCGTCTGCTTCTCCGTCTTCCTCTCTCTGTCTTTTGTTGTGCTCCATTATCTTCATCGTCTGAGTGAGATTGCCATTTTCCTCTTTCTTTTTCTCTCTCGCTTCTTAAACTTTAATCCTTCCGGTCCTCGGGGATTTGCTTAATCACAGCCACCAACAAGACCCCCCCTCTCCGACCCCGCCCAAACCCCCTTCTCTGCCTTATCCGGTCTCTCAAAGAGTCATCTTCCTCCTCCTCCTCTTCCTCCTCATATGAAGTGCTCCAGTGAACTGTGCTAGGGGAAGGTGGAGAGTGGTCCAGCGGTGGCCTCTGTCTCTCTCTCTCTCTCAATTTCAGTTGTGCTTTATTGGCATGACAAGAAGGATTCCACTGAGAATAAAAGACTAGAGTATAAAGCTATGAAGATGGCAGCACACCAACTTTAAATATAAAAAAGGAGGCATCACCTAATAAACACCATTTTATTTTGTCCTTGGGAAGGCCTCCAATGTTACCCAAGCAACACGGTATGGATAACTGTCATGAAAAGAAAAGAATGGTAATGTTAACTACATTTGCTAGAATCCGTATCGTACAAAAATACACAGAAAAACACACAAACATTAGTGTGGGCAGTACAAAACCAACCGAATATTACTGTCTGTTCGCTTCAGTGAAAGGTGCTGGGGGTGAAGGAGGATGGTTCAGTGGTGGGCTCTCTCTCTCTCTCTCTCCCTCTCTCTCTCTCCCACTGATTGATGTGAGTGCAGCAGGGGAACTCACAGTCTGTGGCAGGTCCCAGCCATGCCCGGGGTGTGTGTGTGTGTGTGTGTGTGTGTGGGGGGGGGGGGGGGGGGGGGGGGAGGGTTATTGGGACTGGTAGAGGGATCCTGCTGGGACAGGATCATATCAAGGCCAGCCACTGGCTGTCACTCCAGGCCGGATCTGTTACACACCGAGGGACCACAGATACCGCAACCATTTAATGAAATGGTTTTGTCATATTATATATTCCAGGGCCTGGGTTGGCAACTGGCAGCCCATGGGAAAAATCTGGCCCCTTTAGAAATATTTTTGGCCCACTGAATCAAATCCCCCCCCCCCTCGCAAAAAAATATTTGGTAAAATTCAAAACGAGGTTGTGTGGACAGAGCTACATTTCCTCCTGGGCTAAGTGGTGGAAGCAAGATTAGCTTAATAAAATTACCATAAATTGCTAAATAAACACGTATAAATAAACAAATAAAATAGGCATTTCGGTCCACACAACTGTCTCGAGTTGCCGTGTGAAACATTGAGTGCGCTCTCTGGCAGGTTGGTGTGAAAATGAGGTCTGGTAAAATCAATGTGTGCGGCAAGTACTTTCAGCCCCTATCATTTTCCCTCTGCAGTCTTTAGATGAAATTGTGTCATGTGTGAAGACTTGGAGTTTGCAGAACCATAGCCGTGGGATGAAGGTTGTTGGCCGCTAGGTCTTGGGTTTTACCGGGTTTTAACTTGGCAAGTTTATTGCTTTGAATTCATGAAGTCGCAAATTAGCAAGTGCCAGAAATGTGCCTGGTAAGCTAAGGCTAGATCTTGTTTTTTTTTTAACTGAACAACGTAAAATCATGAAAACTTATGTTGATCATTACTCCCCTGAAGTCAATTTGAAAAAAACATGTAGCTAAACAAACTTACAAATTAATTTTTATGTTATTTAAAGTGGGTCTGAGTGAGAACATTAGCCAACGTCCGGCATGTTGCTTAGGTGGCCTAATTTATGTTTCTTCACAAAATAGCTTCAGCGCAGTAAACCACTTTTTTAAAGCAGCGACAGTTTAATTAACTACTTTTCTCTTGTTGATAGTTGTGCTGTTGCTTAACTCCTTCCACTGTCGAGTAATTGGTAGCTACATGTTCAGAGCAGCTTCCCCAGCACTGGTTATCTACAGTATCCTAGTAGCCTAATTATGACACACTGACAGTCTGTCCAACATATTCCCCAAAATCATCACCAAGCAATGGCCTGAGATGCAACAATAATTCAGAGGACATTGGCGATTTTATCAGACTTAATTTATGCAATTTGTCATGTACGCCTAATGGTAGGCCTGTTAGTTGATAGGCTATATTCCACCTGAAAGTAACTTGAAAAAATCTGGCCTGACAACAAACTTCTGTCACTGACCTCTGTCTTATGATGATGATGATGATGATGATGGTTATTATTATTATTATTATTATTATTATACCCATCATCATCCTTATCATCATCCTAATAATAATGTATTTATAAAATTATTTCAAAATATGCAAACGCACAAAATCACAAGAGAGTTGAGAGGAACAAGAAAAGATTGTAATTATAACATAAAGGAAAAAAAAAAAAAAGTAATATGGAGGCGAAAAGTAATCTGCTAAAAAACATGCTAGTGATTAAAAATATGCTAGTGCCATATAAATAAATCACCGGGCCAAAAGCACTCACAGGAAACAACACGAAAAGAAGAAAATTTAATAAAAAGAAGGAAATCCAATCAAAGAGGGGATTTGTAAAGTTGATTACAAAAGATTCTTCTGATGGATTCTTCTGGAAGAAGAAGGTAAAAGAAATTAGCTGAAGAGTCGATTCTGAGCTGCCAATAAAAAAGTATTATTCTTTTCACCTTTAAGTTGTGGAAGTGCAAAACGGCTCATCAAGGCCACATAGTTGAGGCAGAGACCTGTGGGTGTTGAAGTCCAGGCCTGAGGAAGTGCTGGATGCTCTCTAATCCAGGGGTTAGGCAAGGAAGTCATACCCATTTCCTGCTTTCAAATCAAATTTGTCACACTTAATTATTTAATGAGACCAATGTTTCACCTGATGTAACATCATAACTCAATTTTTTGATAAGCTTTTAAATCTCAGTTGAAGTCTGTTTTGTTTTATGTCTCCACATGAAGCATTTAGCGGGTAATTAGCTAATTAAGCCAAGGGTAAGAAACAAAAACCTGCGCATACACCAGCCCTTTGTGAGGAAGCATTGGCCATCCCTGCTCTAGATCGTAGGTGAATGATGAGCTTAGATGGGCTGAATGGCCTGTTCTCCTCATTATGTATTCTAATGTTCTTATGTTCTAGATGGGCTGAATGGCCTGTTCTCCTCATTATGTATTCTAATGTTCTTATGTTCTAGATGGACTGAATGGCCTGTTCTCCTCATTATGTCTTCTAATGTTCTCATGTTCTAGATGGGCTGAATGGCCTGGTCTCCTCATTATGTATTCTAATGTTCTTATGTTCTAGATGGACTGAATGGCCTGTTCTCCTCATTATGTCTTCTAATGTTCTTATGTTCTAGATGGACTGAATGGCCTGTTCTCCTCATTATGTATTCTAATGTTCTTATGTTCTAGATGGGCTGAATGGCCTGTTCTCCTCATTATGTATTCTAATGTTCTTATGTTCTAGATGGGCTGAATGGCCTGGTCTCCTCATTATGTATTCTAATGTTCTTATGTTCTAGATGGACTGAACAGCCTGTTCTCCTCATTATGTATATTTATAAAATATACTTATTTTCTTATGCTGTACCATGAAAACACAGACTAATAACAGCTGCATACAGCCTAGTCTCCAGCGCCCTGTGTGCATACTCAAAACAGACAATTATAGTGCAACCATACGCACTCACACACGCACTCTCACACACACACACACACACACACACACACACACACCATTCCCCGCTGTCCCCAGCAAGCGCTCCGTGTACCTAATAACGAACAGAAGTTTTACCAGCAATCATTACATGTAATTAATCATGCTCTTTAATTAACTCTACGCCTTATCTGGTGCTCGTTAATGGATAGAGAAGCCAGGCGATGCCGGTGCCCTCCGTTCACTTCCAGCTCCGTGCTATCAACAGCCCCCAGTCCGCATTCCTGAATCTTTCTGGGGGGTTCTTTTATATTTAAACGGCCAGGTTTGCAGAACTGGAGGGGAGAGCCAGAGCCCCTGAAACAGATGGAGGCCTGAAGCAGGCCGTTCTCCCCCGTCGCGCGGGTTCCTGTGCGTCTCTCCACGGCAATACTGAGGCCGATCAAACGCACGCTGATGGGCGGCTGTTTATGCGCTGGTTTGGCGGCTTTACGCGGTTGGGTATGTGCAGGTGTGATGTACTTCTGCTTTGTACTCCTTAAAGAGCCTCACATGTGTTAGTGTGCTGAAGTTATGTGAGTGTGCTATAGCTGTGTTAATGTGCTGTAGATATGCAGATGAGCCTCACGTGTTAGTGTGCTGTACTTGTGTTCATGTGCTTCAGTTGTGTTAATGTGCTGTACTGTAGATATGCAGATGAGCCTCATACGTGCTAGTGTAATGTAGTTGTTTTAATGTACTACAGCTGTGTTCATGTGGTGTGGATATGTGGATGAGCCTCACATGTGTTCATGTGCTGTAGTTGTGTTAATGTGCTGTATATATGCAGATGAGCATCACATGTTAGTGTGCTGTAGTTGTGTTAATGTACTACAGCTGTGTTAATGTGCCGTAGATATGCAGATGAGCCTCACGTGTTAGTGTGCTGTAGTTGTGTTAGTGTGCTATAGCTATGTTAATGTTCTGTAACACAGCTGTAGCACATTAACACAACTACAACACATTAACACATGTTAGTCTCATATGCAGATGAGTCTCACATGTGTTAGTGTGCTGTAGTTGTGTTAATCAGCTATGGCTGTGTTAATCTCCTGTATAGAGTTAAGGTATATTTATAAGAACAGGTCATGGTCCAGCTGCCACTCAGTGGAAGAGGAAATCAAGACAGTTCAGTGTTAAATCAACTCTTACAAAGTACATACTGTATGGTCACTATTGGACTCACATGTGCTCTGTTAGAGTTGAATTAACACTGGATATTTAAAGATGATCTACAAAAGCAGCTCTTTGCTTTCTCATCAAAAACACACCTGGCATGTACGTTCTTCACATCTAGAGCTATGCAGCTGGAATATATTGTAAAATATACATAACTAAATACATTATCAATATATATCGCAACATTTCATGGTGTATTGACAAGTATACAAATTGTTGCCACTTTAAGATGCAGTAATATATTATACTTCTCTGAAATGTATTTTTCATTGTATTTTTCACATAGGTTCACATATTGATCATATATTGTAGTATGTTCCGTTTCCATTGACGGGGGGGGGGGGGGGGGGGGGTTGGGGGCAGCTCTCATTCAGAATTCCGGAAGCGGAGTCCTGCAGCTGCCAGACAGAGCGTGTGGGCAGACAGCGGCCCCGCCCGCGCATGTGCCGCTCATTGTTTATCAGCGCTAATCAAAACGCGAACGGCTCCAGATGCTTTGAGTGGGAAACGCGGCTGCCGCCACATCGTCTCTGGTCCCTGTAACAGCCGAGGAAAGTCCCGCTACCACGAACAAGAGGACAGCAAAAACAACAGAGACAGACACACACACACTAATACACACTCACACTCACACACACACATACACACGCACAAACCCTGAGCCGGCCAGAGGAGGATGGGTCGCCCTCACTGAGTCTGGTTCCTCCCGTGTTTTCGTTCTTTATGCATTACATTACATTACATTACAGGCATTACATTACATTACATTACAGGCATTGCATTACATTACAGGCATTACATTACATTACATTACATTGAAGGCATTACATTACATTACAGACATTCTTGATGCTAGGGCCTCCCGGTTGCTCTGTGGGGGTTCAGGTTGAGGGGTCCTGCGAAGGGCATTGTAACAAATCTTTTTTTTTTTTATTTAACCGATTGATTGAGCTTCAGCCCTTACTAATATATACTGATATGATACTGAGACATTTTACATACGCCTCTTTTCTCTGAAGCATATGCAACCTGTTGGTGTGTCTGTCTGTCGGTCTGGACAGTCACTATGTCAGTGGCTGTTTCAGTGTATGGTCAGTTAAGATTGTGTCTGACTGTTTGTCTGTCTATGTCTCTGTCCACTTTAGAAGGGGATGGGGGGACAGAGGGACGGGTGCACTCCACTCCTATTGATCTTCCGGCCCATGCACTCTAGCTTATTACCACAGGACATTCGCCTTTAATTAAGCACCAAATTAGAGTGTGTGTCATGTAGACAAGGACAAGGAAAAAACAAAACATCTGTCCACCTGTCAGAGGCCAGGTGCGTGTCGAGAAGCCAGATGCCATTGTGCCCAGATTAATGAGGAACGCACACTCACACACACACACACACACACACACACACACATGCATACACGCAGACACACACAAACACAGACACAAATGCAGACACACACACAAGCGCACACACGCAGACACACAGAGACACAGACATAAACGCACACACAGGTCTCACCCAGTTGTGTCTCTCCACGGCGGGATCAGTTACAGACGATTAAAACCTGAGCCCTTGGATCAGAGAGCTGGGTGCAGAGGATATGAGGAGTGTCTGGGTGTGTGAGAGAGGAAGTATTTTCCAGCAGAGGGGTGTTTTGGGGTTAGAAAAGGAGGGGGGCAGCGGGCCCATGAGTCTCCCTCCGCCAGACTGCTGCAATCACACGGACGGTTTTGATTGGCTGATAGGGTCTCTTAACGCCGGCCTGTTCCAGCACCACGGCAGTAATCTGTACATCATTACTGAGCACCTGCGACTCTGACCTCTGTCGCCTGCTCGTGATATTCTGCCAGTGAACACTTCTCTCCTCAAAGCCTGCTAGATTTTCAATTTGTTGTTTAATTTGGTTTCCTGGAGCCAGTTAGACGTATGTTACCCCCACCCCCCCCTTCCCCCCTCCCCCTTGCAGCTGCCTTTTTTGTCTGGTGGACTCTGACATGGGGTGCCAAAATGCAAAATAAAAAGCACCTATTTTAGAATGCCCGCACACCCCCCAATGTTTTGCCTACACTGACTGATTTTTTTTCACATTACTACATTTTTTCAAACAGATAAAATACCTTTCATTACCTAAATGTGTCCAAACATTTACTAAGCATTGTCTACACCGGCACTACCCAACTCCAGTCGTCTGCACATATTTGTTCCAACCACGCACTGCACCACCTAATTTCACTGATTATTTTCCCTCCTTAGTTCAGGATGTGAGCTCATTGGTGAAATCTGGTGATGTAGCGCATGGTCGGAGCAAATACAGGAAAGACATTTCAGCCCGCAGGTCCTGGAGTTGAGTAGCCTTGCTCTATGCACATAAAATGCATGTTAAATGTATGAAGCGTTTACATGAATGTAAGAAAATATTTACTAAATAAATGTATAATAAATACTTTGTTATGTTATGATGAATGGATAACACTGGAAACCCTCATTTCGTTTTCCCTTTTTGCCATTGGCAAGAAGAAGAAGAAGAAGCAGGTCTAATTCAGTATGACCAGCTTTATTAAAAAATAATGATAGGAGTATCTATATGAGAATGTACAATTGAAAATTCTCATACTTCCACATCACCGCCTTTCTCTCACTGTTCCCTTCCTTCATTCCCTCCCTCTGCCTCTTTCTCATTGATTACACTTCTTTTCCACTCCCTACAGCGTGTCATTCTCTCTCTCTCTCCCAAGCTTTCCGTCAGATTCAAATTACATGTATACTTTCTGGACATGACCTCACAGTGCACAGTGGTGCCAATGCCTGGTTGTGAGTGTGAATGTATTTCATAAAATACTTGTACTGCACTGTGCACATTACATTACAAGCACTTGTAACAGCAGTGAGTATCTTGAGTGACTTACAGCAAAATCAGTGTCGTTCTCAGGAATACAAAAATGTGGTGTCAGCAAGAAGGCACATTTATAATCAAAAAGTGTTTTCACAGATATCAGATTGTGGGGCCCATCCATACACTAGAACAGTGCCTTAATAGACACCAAACCATGGGCCCCATCCACACACTGGAAGAGTGCCTTAGCAGATGCCAAACCATGGGCCCCATTCACACACTGGAAGAGTGCCTTAACAGATACCAGACCATGGGCCCCATCCACACATTGGAAGAGTGCCTTAACAGATACCAGACCAATGGACCCCATCCACACACTGGAACAGAGCCTCAACAGATACCAGACCAATGGACCCCAACCACACACTGGAACAGAGCCTCAACAGATACCAGACCGTGGGGCCCATCCACACACTGGAACAGAGCCTTATCAGATACCTGACCATGGGGCCCATCCACACACAGGAACAGAGCCTTAACAGATACCAGATTGTGGGGCCCATCCACACACTGGAATAGTGCCTTTACCGGATGAGTCACAGAGTATGGTAATTTATGTGTCTAAATATGACATATTTGAGGAGGTGATGGGAGGACAAAGGGGCATTGACTGCCACAGCTAACAGTAGCAATTTGTATGCAAACAAAAATAAAAAAAAATAACCCTGCTGTATTTAAAGGGTAGCACCATAGCAACCCCAGCAGTTATTACAAACTGTTGCCACGGTAGCGACAGCAGAGAGAAAGCCAAAGATGCAGGGAAGCAGCTTGTGTCAAAGCAGATTGCCAGTTTTTTTTTTTTTTTGTTGTTTGTTTGTTTTTTTTTAGAGCTCCTGTTCGCCGAGGTCCTGAAAGAGCGGATATTAGTACAGCGGGACACGGAGGGCCTCCCTGAGCTTCTGGGACACACAATCTCAGAGTTATCAGCCTCAGTATTCAGCCCGTATTGATGTTATCCATACTCATGTGTATATATTTATATATTTTATATTTTAAACGATTCTGATTTTTTTTTTTTAAATAAAAATTGCCCTTGTGGAAACTCTGAAGCTGAAGACTGCATATTCTTCAGTGAGATACTGACTGTTTTCTATACCGCATGCCACTGCCACTGATTGGAGGAGATGTGTCCCTCTGCCACCCTACAGACACCGGGCACATAAAGTAACAGATCGCTGGTTTATTAGCCGAACACATCCCCAGAATTTTGGTGGGTCTCCCGCCAGGCTGTTAAATCTAGTCAAGTACTGTAAGGTTATGACCCTGGAAACAGAGGCTACATTTTTTTAAATAGTGTTAATTATTAGGAGTAATAGTAGTGTTATTAGTAGTAGCCTTAGTAGTAGTCCCCCATTATTAGGTACAACTATAATTCTGACAAACTATGATTTTATCTATGAATCCAGTATTATAGTAGATGTTTAGACAGTCATATTCCAGGCATCTGTCACTGTCACAGACCTCATGCTTAACTGTCACGCAACACTAGCCAGTGACACGGAAAGATTCATATTTTTAAGAAAGCATAATGCACTGTAGTCACAAAATTGTAAACTGTCATTGCCTCCCGTTTCCATGGTTTCTAAGCACTTTCCCAGTTGACTCTGGTGATGTCACAGGTGACACATGACCTGAGAGGGAGTGACCCAGATTCTACACACTCACCAGATACTTGGATTCTATATTCAATTAGGCCTCAGTGCTTCCTACCTACAGGAGGTCCTGGTTGGTAACAGAAGTTTCTGTTGCAGTGTTAAAGCACATACTATCCATTGCCACTGTACTGGACTTTTAGAAATGGATTTTCAGAAGACAAAGGAAAATCAGTGTTAAGAGAGCAGAGCTGGGAATCCGGTGAGTCTAAAGAATCTTTGGAATGTCAGTTAAATCCTAAATTCTGAACGAGCTCCGGTGTGCCTCAGGGTCACTGTCAAAGCGTGTCTGCTGTAGACATCTGCTGCTGACATTTGTTTCCTTCAGTGTGACACTTCCCAGGAAATATGTTTATCACAGCATTATCTTATCCAATATCACCGTGTTTCAAACGTGTTACAGATCATTTCAGCATCCATTCAAGCCTTTATTGCTTCTGAAGGAGTTATAAGGCTGTTATGAAGGAGTTATAAGGCTGTTATGATGAATTTATATAGCTCTTATGAAGGATCATTTGTCAAAAGTGGGCAGTCACATGATCTAAAAAATATAGTGTTGTTATAAATTGAATAATGCAAACTAAACAAGAGTAACCCCTGGTTCTTATTCAAAAAATATGGGGCTGTCTTTAAACTTTTTCCAGAGTTATATGTTACTAATGCTGCTTGAGTTCCATGTTTGAGAATAGGTTAAACTATGTTTATGAAGCTGTTAAAAGAAGTGGGTTGGGTCATCAAAAACGTATTGCAGTGTGTCGCTTACAGAATGGTTTGTGTTTCATTTCTAACTCAGCTGAGTGAATGCAGGTCACGTTTCTCCCAGGGGTTCTTATTTTTTTTAGAAATTCACAAAAAGAAACGTAGCACAGTGTTGCATTTCACACAGATCAGGGCATCCCAAACTTCCCTACTCAGCAGCACTTAATGAGCGGATACATTTTTAAATACACTTATTATACAGTCTAATCTGTGTAATATAATCTGTATGATCTTTCATTTATTGAATAATTCCTGTGATCAACCAAATTGTGCTTCAAAACAACTTCAGAATTTAACTTAATATGCGCTCAAATATATAATTTTCTTTCAATGTGTATCAGAAAACAAAGCATGTCTACCAGCCACACCGGCACCATTACACACAATAAATTGTCCAGTGTTACTTCAACACTTGCAGCCAGAGTGAGACCAAATGTACTCCGTTATAGTTGAATATCAGGATATTTTACTGTGCAGAATTTGGTTTGATCAGTGCGTGAACGTTTAGAGGTACAAACCAACTCAACAACACCCCTCTGGCAACCCTGCAAGTGGTCCCAGATCCACAGTTTTAGGAACCTCTACCTCGCAAGATGTAACACAGGAACAGTAACGATACAGAAGGGTTCGCGCATTCGTCACAGACACCAAAAGCTCATTCCGGAAGGAGAAGACTCCTAGATATACTTATATATCAGATTTATCAGACTTAAGATATTGCCAGACTTCTGAGAAGTGCTGCCACATGCGTGGGCGAACTTTCATTCTATCAGTGTCAAATTTGCTCCCAACATTCGATTTAACGTTCGATTCGCCTGTTGATTCCTCAGGACAAAAAGGCTCCATTTCATCTTTCGTGGCATCGTGAAGGCTGGCAGTGTACAAAGTTGACTCGTAACCGGGGGCCACCTTCTTGCCTCGCTCGTTGTTTTTCCCTCAAGCGAGGCACTTAACCTGAGCGGTTTCGGCAAAGTATCCAGTCGTACAAATGAATTTTTGTGTATAGAATGCAAGCTGTGTGAAGTGCTCTGCATAACAGTGCCTGCTCCCGTTCCTGAGAAGCAATAAGCCTGAACCATCAAACTTGAGCCCAGAGACCGTTTTTACTGGTTTTTATTTTATTTTATTATTTTTTATAAATGTACATACACATGTCTTCGCCCCCCCGTTTCTAAAGATTAACGACTGACTTGGGAGTGAAGAAAAATGAAACAGAAAGGAAGGAAAGCAGCTTGGCACCTCCTGAGCGAGTCACGGATCACAGCAGGGGAGAGAACAAGCGGTGGCAGGTAATTCCATTAACGGGAGAAGAAAGACGGAGAGCAGAAAGAGGAGAATTATCACTCCGTCACGAGAGCTCAGCAAACAGCAGGGCCGTCATCCTTAGTGCTCCAGACCCAAGATCACACTCCAAAATAAAACTTGAAAGACTCAAAATTTCAAGGCAACATACTTCACTAAATGTTTTGAGCTTAGAGTTATAAGTCATTTTACCAACGAATATTCATTAGTTGTTTTGTTGGGAAAACTTAAATTTCATTGTTAGAAACAATGTAAGTTTTCTGAACTAGTAAATGTTAGTTGGCATAACTGGATTTCATTTTTTTTTTTATCTAAGTGGAGAAAGTTGTCTTAAAATTTTGAGGATTTGAACTTTTTTTTTTACAGTGCACTCACACAGTCACAACAGGACTGGAAACATGCCAAAAGGTCCACATCACTCTCTTTGTCCATGTCCAGTTTGGATATTTAAGGACACTTATTTAAGGACAGATAGTTAAGGACAGTTAGGACAGGACAGTTCAGGACAGTTAGGACAGTTGTTCATAGTTCAGTTGTTCAGTTATACATACGTAGGACATCATCACCAAAACAGTGGGTAAAGTTCACAGAGTATCAAAATATGTATTTGACCAGTGGTCAAGGTTGCGGGGGATGTGTGGGGTGGTACAGCTGGAGCTTGTCCCAGCATGCATTGGGTGAGAGGCAGGACCCTGGAGAGGTCTCCAATCCACCGCAGGGGCCACACACCATTCACTCACATATTCATAGCAACTGACAACAGTACCCAGAGGAAGCCCACGCGGACACCGAGAGAACATGCAAACACCACACACAAAGGCCCTCGGTCAGGATTTAAACTCGCTGTGAGATGACAGCATGTGTGCGTGAATGTGTGTGTGTAAGAGAGAGATAGAGAGACAGAGAAACAGAGAGAGTCAGCCAGAGAGATGGCTAATTGTGTTACTTATGGTCATGCAGCTGTTCTTCTGAAAACTAATTAAACTGAGTGAAAACAACCCGCTCATGTGTTGCACCTGCCAAAATTTACCTTTGTAGCCAGTACCTGGATACACGGAGCCCCCCCCTCTCAGGGCTATTGGATATGTAAATGTTGATCACACAGTCAGTGCATTAATGCTGATAAATGAATGGTCGTTATTATATGTGGCACTGCAGTGGCAGTGCACATTTGCAAGCACACAAAATGAGAAGAACAGGCCATTCAGCACATACAGCTGTGCCCTTCGCCAACAAATTACCCAGTTAACAAAAAAAACGATGTTCTCACAATGTTGTTGCGCCGTATTTCCAATTTTATGACATTGACATTCCAGTAACATTGTGAGAACAGTTTATGTTAGCTTGTTAGATATTATCCAGGGCTACATTACTGCATGTCCTGACAAGCTTTTTCCACATATGAATCATTTTAGATTAAGATTTTTTATTTTTTTGGAGAAGTTTTTTACTAAACTGTATTACTGTAGATTACTAAACTGTGGCCAGTTCCAACTTTCACAACAATCATTTGTTTTTAGTGAGGCATGACGTCCTTACACAAATGGATATTGTGTAAACAGTGGAGTCATCTTTAGAACAGGAAATAGTGGAGCTGGGTTCATCTTTAGAACAGGAAACGGTGGAGCTGAAGTCATCTTTAGAACAGGAAACAGTGGAACAAATATTACGGTGAGTAATATAACAGTTTTCTTTCAAGTTAACAATAATGGCTGAAGAGGCTCCATTAAAACCAGAGAGAGAGCTGGAGTATTCTTCAGAGCAGGGAATTATAGATCTGGAGGCTGTTTTTCAAGTAGGTGATAATAAAGTGAGGGTCTTCTTCAGAGCTGGTGATTAAAGAGCAGGAGCCTCCTTAGGGCAGGCAACGGAGTGGTTTTCTTTACAGGCTTGTGCAGAACAGGAGAGGTTAATCTTTGCCTCTTCGCCTCTCAGCTTCTGCCGACAACAGCCTGAGTCAGAATGAACGTTGTCCTTTAGCGCTGACGCGTAATTACATTTGAGCGTTGAGTTTGGGTCTTCGGCAGTAGCCGAAATGAACTTTCTGAACTAGGCTTTGGAAAGGAAGGAAAAAAAACTGGAAAGGAAGGGGGCGAAAACAGTACTCGAGCTGAGGAGAAATGTTGATGGAACCTGGGCAGACTCCCTGATTAGCTTCATAAAAGATTTAAAGACCACAGCATCAGAGGCAAGGGAGAGAACAACAGCAGGCCTGCCTTGGTCACAGGGCGGAGGACGGGCAATCCGACTCCACCCCAAAGGACCGGTTTGGGCCCTTAAATATTTAGCGTGTGTCTCGGCGATGAGGCAACACACTAAAGGAAGTGGTAATGGGCTCTGGATGCGGTTCAAGGTCACCTTGGGAGCTACTAGGGGCCTGGTGCAGCAGTAATGCAGTGGGAATGTTAAGGGAACTGTGCTTGGAACTGGGGGGTTGCAGGTTCAATTTCCAGCAAAGACATTGACATTGTACCCTTGAGCACTTAACCTTGACCTATATATATATATATATATATATATATATATATATATATATATATATATGTGTGTGTGTGTGTGTGTGTGTATAAAGAGAGAGAAGAGAGATGCATAAATGTACTTGCCCAGCAAAGCCCAAAGTTTTGAATTCCTAGTGATGACGAACATGAATGTATTTGTTATATATATATGCATACACATGCACATGCACATGCTTTGCATGCAATACAATTTTCTCATCTCTTTTTTTACTGAGTGACTTGAACATCTTTGCAAAACAATCTTTTTCCCCGCTATGTTGCATGCAGTTAAATAAATGATATTTTGTATTTCTTGATAAAAGTTTCTGTATTTTTTAAAATAATCGCTGCGGTGTTGTCGTGCTCTGTTCTGTTTCTTTAGCCCAGCAATAGCTATGCAAGACAGGAAGTTGGAAGTCTGAAACAGAGACAAATCCCCAGTCATCAAATCACCGTTATGCGGTTAGAACCTTATCTTAATGAAAGCCGGCAGAGGGGGCAGAGATTAGTAAAGTGTAACGGTTAATTTGCATAAACAGATAGGGTTTATTTTCATATGGCCTCAGTGGTTCGCCCTGCTTATTTGCCATAGGAATAAAAATACACGGTCAAACAAAAACAGGAAATCTCAAATTACTTTTTTATAATAGGAAAAAAAATGTATTACAGAGCACTGTAGCCTCACAGCAAGAAGGTCCTGGGTTTGAATCTGGGCCTGGGTCTTTCTGTGAGGAGTTTTCATGTTCTCCCCGTGTTTGCGTGGGTTTCCTCCAAGTACTCCGGTTTCCTCCCACAGTCCAAAGACATGCAGGTAGGCTAATTGGAGACTCTAAATTGCCCACAGGTATGAGTGTGTGAGTGAATGGTGTGTGTGCCCGGCGGTAGATTGGCGAACTGTCCAGGGTGTATTCCTGCCTCTCGCCCAATGCACACTGGGATAGGCTTCAGCACCCCCCACAACCCTGGAAAGCAAAAGTGGGTATAGATAATGGATGGATGGATGAATGGATGTCATGTATTATTGTCTGCACACTGCCTGTGTCACACAGTGTCTTTGCACCAGGGCTACTCAATTCTGACCCTGGAGGTTAGCAGAGTTGCAGCTTTTATTTCTACCTGACAGTCAACCAACTGATTGACGTCACTGATTGTCCAGAGATCCCACTCGCCTGGTCACTCAGCTCTAAGGCAGTTAATGTATAGGCCAGTTAAATTAAATTAGTGTCAGTATTACTAAATTAGTATGAGTATTTAAATGATTAGGTGACTTAGTGATATATATCATAGACTGGGTCAAATCGTGAGAACACTAGTGTGGACAGTAGCATAGGGCAAGGACAACTGATCTCAACATCAGCCACAAAGGACTTGTTTCTGTTAGCAGGGTGTTCGCTATCTCACTGCACAACAGTGACACCTCTGGTCCATCTCGGTAACTGCTGCCTGGCGGTGATAATGTATTTGCATTACCTTGATAGCCAGCCGTAGCTCAGAAATAGGTAAATAAAGAGGCAGGTCAAGGTCCTACTGTTAGTACTGAAGCAGCAGTGTTCAGGCATTTTAGTAGATTACTGAACAGATGGATTTACATATGTACTGCTAATCCTTTATTGGATGTGCGCCCTCCCTTATGTACTGTATGTCTCTTGTGTGTGCATTACTCTGTGATTATTTGCACAATTATTTCATGTTCTTGCCTGATTTTCTTGTATATACATTTTGCAGCGTCTGGTTGTATTATATTATATGTTATGTGATGTATCGTTGAGTGTACTGGCTGTGGAAAGGAATTTCCACTTTGAGGACAATAAAGGTATCTATCTATCTATCTATTTATCTTCAGTATTTATCTATCTATCTTTCTATCTATCTATTTATCTACAGTATCTATCTATCTATCTATCTATCTACCTACTGACCTACCATAATTGGAGTTTCCATTTTGGTATTATTACAAAGGCAGAGATGCACACGCACACAGTACAAACACTCAAATGTGCTGATATCACCACACATGCCGTTGCATACGCAGTAAAAAAAAAGGATAAATAAATAAAAAAATATGGTAACTTACACTTACACTTAGTCACCCACACGTTGCCCACTCCCACACCCACTCCCACACCCACATACACATACAGAGCAAGGTTTAAAAAAGCACACTCCCACCCTCACATCATAACAGGGGTGGCTGCATAATGATTAGGGAGCCTGCTTTGCAATTCTAACCAAGGCTACGGGTTCGATTTCCAGGTGGGGGGTAAAAGAGCACTCAGCATTCAGCGCCATAAATAAACATGTCTTTAAATGTATTTTATGTAAAGAATGAAAATCGGTCTGGAAAACAGCATCTGCCAAAGGTGTAAATGTGTAATGTTAAATGCCAAAAGTGTGTATGTGTTTGTTTTATTTGTTTGTTTGTTTGTATGTGTGTGCATGCATTTGTGTGTGCGTGTTTGTTTGTCTGTGTATGTGTGTGTGTGTGTGTCTGTGTGTGCATGTGTGTGTGCATATTCTCTAGAGGTTGGTGCATTAGGCTGATGTTTCATGTGCATAATGTCCCTTAATTACACAGTTTCAGCAGCACTGAGGGGGTGGGGGGGGGGGCAGAGGGGCAGGGGGGGGGGCAGCCACCTGTCTCTCTCCCACACTCACCCAACCAGCTGTCTAAAGCTCTTACTCTCTTAACTCTCCCATCTTTCTCTCACTTCCCCATCATTCTGTCCCTATCTCTCTCTCTCTCTTCCACATCTCTCTCTCACCCATCCTCTCTTTCTTTTTCCCTCCTACTTTCTCTTTCATTCTTTCTCTGAGCATACCTCTCTGCCTCATCCCTCATTTCTCCCTCTCCCCCCTGTTTCTCTCTCTCTCTCTGTCTCTCTCAATCTGTCTCTCCTACCTTTCCTGCCTCTATCAAAAAACTTAAGGAGTGTTGTGACATATAATTTGACAAACATGACACACTTTGTAATACATGTAATACTTTGTATAATTATTCATCCCGATTCCCATATTTTCACGGAAAAGGAAAACAGGTACGTTGTAACCGATTATTAAAACCAAACCTACCAAACCTGAGAGCAGGTAGAAAATAAGCCCTTCATCTGTACAGACATAAACTATGCTTGCACCGGTAGGTCACCACCATTTGAAACCCACATATCTCACTTTGAATTGTGGCTGTTGGGTGAATCAGGCCTGCCGTGGAAAACCCTCCAGAACACCTGAAGAGGATTTCTCAACCAGAAACATTTATCAGCTGATGTATGTGTCCGTGTAAAAACCTGCACTTCAGTGATCGAAGTCCACCCGCCAACCCCTCAACCCCCTCCAGCTTTCTCTCAGAAAAACGAGTGAGTCGCTCCTTCTGTGGCACACTGTGAAAACCAGCTTCTGTTTGAGAGGAGCAAGGGGAGGAAATTCCCAGACTTCATCTTGTTGTGTGTAAGTGCCGGACTCTTTCTGCAGAAATAAGTCCTATTTCTTACATGGATATACTTTGTTCTGCCTGGTTATTATAAGGGGAGAATTTTCTCTGCTCAGCGACATGTATTTGTAAACAGGAAGTGAGCCCCCTGCTACTGCACAAACAATATACATGGCATGTTCCTCTCTCTTTCTCTCTCTCTCTCTCCTCTTTCCTACTATCTCTCTCTCACTCCATCCTTCTTCCTCTCTTACCTGTCTCTCCCAACTCACTCCATCCTTCTCTCCCTCTCTATAACCCTAACTCCCCTCTCTCTCTTTCTCTCTCCCTCCCTCTCCCCCTGTCTCTCTCTCCTCACTCACCCATCTCTCTCTCTCTCCCTCCCCCCTCTCTCTCTCTCTGTTCTTTGGGACGGTGCCAGTCTGACAGGACAGTGTCTTCTAGCCGTTGACATTTAATCCATGCTTATTAATGACTCCTGTTGCCGATTAAATTAGACACACTGGGGGGGCCGAGGCATTACCCTGTGCCTGGGGACGCACCTTATCTTCCAGCTTCCGATACATTTGGATGGGCGAGGGGTGGAGGGAAGGGGTTGGGTAAGAGCAGGAAATGGATTTAGGGAAGTGGGGAAGGGAGGGGGTGACAGTCAGAGGTAGAAAATCCGGGTTCAGAAAATGAAAATCCTCCCAAGTATTTTGTTCCAATCACCTGGTTTGCTAATTAGCACAATTCTTCAGCCAGGACGAAAAAACTAATTAGTGAAACCACCTGGCTGAGTTCATTGATGTAAGAAAAACATGATAGGACTTTTGCTTTCTGACCACTGGACATCTCCACCTCTGGTGACAGGACTGAAGTGAGAATGGCCATTTAATGCAGTGCGAAGTGTAAAGGAGAGAGAGAGTGTGTGTGTGTGTGTGTGTGTGTGTGAGTTACAGAGAAGGCTTTTCCAGAAAACTTCTGAAAAGCAGTCGGGTTCTGATTCTCATGTTTTACCTGCGGTATGGCGGCCTGTGAGTAACGCGCAGACGACCGCAGACCGCAGTCCTGACAGGCGGTTTATAAACAGCGCGCGTCTTTAGGCGGCTGCGCATAATGGCCGCCCGCCTTCCCCGCCCAGCGGTGTGCTGAGCTGTTTTTCCCGCTTCCCCCAGAGTTTTCACGAAACAGAGCTGGGGCGCTAACCAGCGCAGCAGGGGGGCGGAAGGCGTTCCGAACGCGCGGCTAAAGCCGCCAACAGCAGCGTTTTTTCTTTTTTTTCCCAAGAATCGCGTCGCATCACCGGACCTCATCACGTCACCGGTCACGTCAGGTAAGTGTTGATTACGCCTCTCTCTCTCTCTCTCTCTCTCTCTCTCTCTCCTGCAGGGTTCTGCAGAAATATTCAATGCTTTCATCATGAACGTATTCATTACAAGGTCCTGAGGTAAAAAAATGATGTATGCTCACTCTGTTCAAGCTCACACGCACACACACACATTCACAGCCATACACACATGCACACACACACACACACACACACACACACACAAATATATACATGCACTCACACACATACACACACACTTAAATTTAAGAGCAATTTAAGCACACTCACATAATCATATATACACATACCCACACACACACAAACACACATACACACATGCACACACACAATCATACGCATGCACACATACACACGCTCACACACATACACATACCCTCAAACTTACACACAAACTCACATAATCATATACACACACACACATTCACACACACAAACACACAATTACACCTCCAAACACATACACAGATACATACACTTATACCAGGGGTGCACAACAAGGGCTGATCCGTTTCAGGATTTTGTGCCAACTTCAGTTCTTAATTATTTAATTAGCCCAGTCATATCTTGATCTGGAATTTGTACAAGCGCCAGCTGCAGCTGCAGACTGCAAGTGTGTTCTAAAGATTTAATTGTGCTCAAGTACAGGGGCGAATCAGCGTAGAATACAGAGCTGTCCGAGAACTAAAACTGAGGTGACTGGTTGGAACAAAAACCAGCATGTGGACCGGCCTTTCTGGACCAGCGTTGTGCACCTCTGACTTATGCACGCTCTCACACAGTCATATATACACATGTGCTCATTCGGACATCACGTTTGCTCCATATTTACATTCTGATGTGACACAAACCTTCACTCTTTCATTCACCCCCCGCATGAATACATTTCCCATCTATCTCTGTGGGATGATATTGAGATACGGGCCTCTTCATGAAGATTTAAGTGCAGCTTAATAAAACCTGACAGCATGATGGATCTCAGCATCTGGAAAAAAAGATTTCCACTTTCTAGACAAATTCCCAAAACTCAGTCCAACAATATACACCTTACCAACAAAACGGCAACAGCAAACTGTAACACAAACAGCTTCACAACGAAACAGTCCCAGCCAAACACCTGGAACACCAGAGTTTAAAAATGAAAGAGCTACAGTTAAACTGACAACTAACAATACAGTCAAACTCTGAAACATTAACAGCTTAATGGCAAAACAGCTACAGTGAAACTGTAATATGTATAGTTTAACTATACAATGAAAAATAAATTAACCTGCAAACAGAAATAAAGCTATAGCCTAATACTAATATAGCCATAGTCCACCACTGACATACCAACTGACAGTAATATATACAGTCTAGCGAGCTGACATACGTCTACGGTCTAATATTAAAATAGTTATAGTCCACCCCTGACATTCCTACAGACAGTAATATATACAGTCTAACAAAGATATGTCTGCAGTCTAATCCTAAAATAGCCGTAGTCCACCCCTGACTTTCTTAAGTAATGCTGCATAAACAGTCTAGCAGTGACTGATCTGTTCTTTGTGAATCAGCAAACAGGAAGACATCCCCAGGAAGTGGGCTCCGGCTCTTCTGGAGACGGGTGTCCGAGCCGGCATTCTCACACAGATGGCCCAAGTGTCGCTCACGCCAGTGCGACGGGCATTTGTGCAGGAGGTGAACCCCCCTCCCCCGCCATCTGTTGCAGCTAAAAAGCGCGCAGCGGTTCTGCCGGACCATCAGTCTTCCAGGGCGGCCGAGGCCAGACAGGACCTCCCAAGGCCCATGTGTCAGAGCCAGCCAATGACAGCCCAGCCCCCTGGGGCTCATCAGTAACCCAGCGCTCTGCTGCATGCACAAGCAGGGTACTGAAGTTACACACTCTCACACACACACACATACGCACACACTCATACACTCACACACAAACACACACACACTCACACGCATGCACACTCACACACACACACACACACACACACACACACTCACACGCATGCACACTCACACACACACACACACACACACAAAACGCAAACACACACACATACGCAAGTGTACACACACACACATATACACACTCACACAGGTATAGACACACTCACTTTCTCTCTCACTCGCACACACAGTACAGTAAACCCAGTTTTTTTTTTCACAGTCAGCCACCCAGACGGACTGCTGCAGAGCTGAAGATGTGAAGACTATATAATTGCAGAAGCACAGAATGTACAGTCGTAACCGACGATTTTACAAACCATGCAGCTCCCGCTACGGCAATAATTTAATTGCAAAAACTTTCCTCATTATGACGCAGTGCACATTTAGTTTCTGGAGAAGTCACATACAGACGGCTGGAAAATTAAAGGAGAAACCAACTTAAAGTGTTTTAGTAAGGTGCTGGGCCACCAGGAGCTGCCAATACAGCTTCAATGCACTTCGGCATAGATTCTGCAAATCTCTGGAACTCTACTGGAGGGATGGAACAACATTCTTTCAAAAGGTTTTCCCTCATTTAGTGTTTTGATCTGTAGATCAGTGCCTATGGTTTTGGACCACTGAACTCTCAAATGTGCATTCCTCTTAGTAATGAGGGGTTTATGCACTGTAACTCTATTATAATATCCCTCTCTATGTAGTTGTTGATAGGCTGTTCTTGCTGACACAGTCTGATCACCTCCTGATTTGACAATCTCAGTCACCTGAGGAAGAGTTGCTCTTCTGTCTTTCTTTACATATCACACTAATGCACAAGCATCACAGTCAATGAAATTGTGCTTTTGAGTACAAAATCTGACCCTATTAACTAATGTCTTTCCCATAGATCTAAACAGAGATGTCACTTTAGTCACTGCTCCTACTGAAACAGGAGCCAGTTGAGCAGTCTTTGTGACTGAAGCTCCTGCTATCCATGCCCCAATAATGAATCATCTTTCAAAGTCACTTAGATCTTTTCCTCTTGCCATCTTCATTCAAAATTGAGGTCAATTGGGCCTGCTCAGCATTTTTATAAATGCCACAGTGCATGATAGGATGCTAATTGCTTAACTGAATTATGCAGTACACCTGCATGGAAGCATCTGCATTCATTATGTTTCTCCACTCATTTATTCAATGGAGAAAGATAATTTAATTTAATTTGTCACCCGTCTGTATATGTCCAGTTTCCAAAATCCAAAATGGCGTCAGATAAGTGTCTTGAGACAGGCAGAATTGTTGCCAGGTGGGGGTGAGGGTTTTGGGGGTTTGCCAGAAATATTTATGCTGAAAAATATACCGATTTAGTCTACATTCAGTTTAAAAAATGCAGCTAATTTGCAATATTAGCAGCAGGCCAGCTCAATTTTTATTTTTTATTTATTTATTTTTTAATATGCCACAGATGAGCGTGTTGGCGTGCAATTGGTCAACGAAGCAATCTGTGAGGTCCAACATCCATGAGTGAGGCTACAGCTGACTGTATGTTACCATGCAGGATTACTGATTGGCCCTTCAGCATGGACTACTACTGGCCTACTCCGGATTACTGCTTAGGTCTGAGGTGAATAATTAAACGGGTACTTAAAAATAAGGTACGAGTTACGAGCTCATAGGTACGAGTTCAAAGGCTTGCGAAGCTACTGCGGCTAACCTGAGTTTCTCCAGTGAATCTCTGACACTGTGAAAGCACTCAGATGTGTATAAAATCTGCCCTAGAAAAATGTCGGAAGAAAAGGACCGACTTGCAAAAAAAAAAAAAAAAAAAAAAAAACGCAGTTTCTAGGTTTGACGAAGAAGCGGGGCCCAGGAAGCCACAGGAAGTCAGGCAGCGTTTCCCATGGCAACAGGACAGGAATTTTTTTTTTTCCGCGCGCTCCTCCCCCCCAGCTACCGCCGCGCTGGCTATCGCCGGGAGGAAGAGGGCATCACTAAGTGCCCCTGGAGTCGCCTGCTTAGACAAGCTCGCAATCAAGGCCCTCTAATTAATCTGGCTCTCATTAAAGGGCCCATTCACCGCTCCCAGGCCGGCCCACAGAAGAGGAGAAAAGGACTCAGATTGCACAACGTCCCGCCGGTGCGTCTCAAAGCGGTGTCTGGCGCTAGGCAGAGACGGGGTTATCACAGCCAGCGAGGGAACAGTTCGGCTTCATTGAACCCTCCTAATGGGTGGGGCTATAACCAGCTGTCAATCACTAATTTGTTGAGCCAATCATAAGGCATTGATCTCAGAGCAAAGCATAATGACTGGTTCAAATCAGTGGCAGCTTGTACATGGTAGCCCCGCCTGCTGTTGTTTTCAGGAAGCCTTGTTCTCCTGTTGGTGAACAGGGAAGCTCTGTTCTTCATTAGAGAAACATGTCATCACAAAGGTCCTTAAAGAAATATGCACATCACAAAGGCCCTTATACAAACATGTATGTCACAAAGGCCCTTAAAGAAACATGCACATCACAAAGGCCCTTAAAGAAACATGCACATCACAAAGGTCCTTTTAAAACATGCACATCACAAAGGCCCTTAAAGTCCCTTTCCTGACTTTAGGCATAATTTGCCCAGCAAAGTGACTTTTGAAACACAGGTGAAGCAAAACTTTGTGTTAGATTACCATGAAAATTGTGGGTTAAAAAACTATTTTTGTTCATCACTAGGGCTTTGACCTGTATGAAAGGACAAAACAAAAAATTTAAAAATTTGTAAAAATGATGACTATTGGTGGCACAGCTGGTAAGACCTCCACTCCTGTTTAAATCAAAAAGTATTCATACGTGCATGTTTACAAGTCCTTGCCAAACAAGCAATTCTGCCTGTCGATTCAATCTTCCCATCTTTGAAACTTTATCTTGATAGGCATTTGTGGCCATTTCTCTGTTTTCCTTGCCTCAGTCTCCCACAGTTCATTGCAAAGTCATTGGCAACAGTGTCAATGAGATGTTGGTGAAATGGTTGATGGCCGCTGTAGTTCGATGGCAAACCGAGGACAAATTTGCAGCTTTTGCCAGGCATGACAGGATATTTTAAAAATCAAATTAAGATGTACAGTATTACAAATATTATAAATATTACAACCACTGTAATCATAACAGCATTTGTAATAAATGAAATGGGGGGGTGGGGGTTTCCTTCACAGAGAGATGCGTTTTTCCTTCAGAATCCCTTCTATGATCTCCACAGAGGCACGCGGTAATGGCGGCCGGCCGCTGCAACCACAGCACAAGCCTTCCCTCAGTTTCGTATTGACCGCCATCGACCGCCGTCGTCGTGACCACAGGGGTTAGACGACGGAGCTGGCACCTCCACACAAAGAGGACTGCGATTCCCCCTCATAACCTCGTTAACTTGGCCGACTTCGGTTGGGGGGGGGGGGGGGGCTTACGGTGTCTACAGGTTCTTCTTCTGTAATGAAGCCTTTCGTTTGAGTCACTAACAGCTGAAACAGTCAGTACACTCATGGCCCCTGATGCCTAAAATGGTTGAAAGGGAAGCAGAAGAAACCTGGAGGCTGGCCGGCCCTCTGGGGGCTTGTGACTGCCGCCGCCGCTTTAAAAGAGGGAAAGAAAAGATGTCTGAGGTATTACCGCGCGCCTGTCGGCTTCCCGTGTGAAACTGACACAGGAACTTAGCGTCCGCTCTAAATTATTTAATGAGCCCGACCTTTATTTCATCCCGCACCTCCAATAAAGTCGTGAGCTACGGCTTCCTGCTGCTCGCGCCGTACATCATCGGCGACAGAGCACACTGATCCCTCCTGGACTCGTATAAACTGGATTACTGCTGAGTGCCGAGCGTTCCGTGTCCTAGGCACCGAAAAAAAAACATCCTTTTTACTGCGCAGCGCCGGTGCAGGAGCCGGTGCAGGAGATAACCGCTGGTTGCGCGTGCAGCTGTTGAGAAAATTGAGCCAGAATGATCGGTTGGAGAAAATTATGGAGCGTTCTACACTCAGGCCCTCCAGGATTTGAGCTACTCTCGCGCAAACACGACCTCCTGCCTCTAGCCGGGAGGGGATGATGGCTGCGTGACTTACTGTGGATCCTTAACTGTGCATGGTTGTTGAACTGGCTCGGCGAAAATGGTAGGTGGGGTCTAAAACTCTGCTGGCGCTGGTGGAAATTCAGCTTTCACTCAGCCGCTGTGTCAGAGCGTTAGCAGGGCAGCGATCACGCTCCCTTCCTCGTGATGGGAGAGCGATTAGATTACTGTGGGCGGACCATCACGGATAAGTTTCCGGCAAAGTGGAAAGATGCAGACGTTCTTACACTCGCGGTAACTAATTCAATCATTTGAAATCGAATTTGACTTGTATAGTGCCTTTTTATGCAGAGAGACGCTGTCACAATGACCCTTTAGAGAATCAGGGACTAGGAGTCTGAGTCTGAATACTCAAAAATGCAGAAAATGATGTTTAAAATCGGAAAGAAGAAAACGCTCAGTGGTGGATAAAGTTCCAGAGTGAAGGAATAATTCCGCAAAGGGGAGGGAGCCGGCGTCCAGCGCTGTCTTTACGCGCCTTTCTTCCCCCTCCTGTCTCGCGGCGTGCGTACACCTCTCCCCCCGTCCGCTCTCCCGGCCGAGCTTCCGCCGTTTTCACGCGGAGGAACAACTGTTTGTTATTTTGGAGCGCGGCGCCCCTGAAGAACGAGGACAGCGCATTACACAGGCGGCCGCGAGCGGGCCGGGGAGACGGGATATTAGCCCTGGAAATGAGCCCCGGAGCGCCGCGCCGCCGGAGCGGCTAATTGCGGGGAAGCGCCGCCCGTCCCGCCGCGCGGCTCCACAATAACAAACCACTCGCGCCTCAGACAAAGCCATAAATTATCTGGACTCCCAGAGTTTCGGCTGCTAATGTAGTTTTGAAAGAACCGGCTGTTTAGAAAAGAAATAACTCTACAGTCGCCCTCAAAAGAATAAGAAGAAGAAGAAGAAGAAGAAAGAAAAAACCACCAGAGAAAAATGTCATAATGGCAAAAAAACTTTCTTTGTTGTATCTAGGTCCATGCAACAATGAGGATTTTTGTCAATACCGTATATGTCTGGATTCGGGAAATATTTGTGCTTAGCTGTAATACATAAATAAAAGCGAGTATTTGTGCTTTTCTTTACAGTTGAAAGAGATGTAACTTTCTCAATAAATAGCAAAGGAGCATAGGTCATACAAAACTGAGGCAAGCAATCTGTAATAGTGTCGGGTGAAGTAAAGATGGTGTCTGTTTATTATGATGTAGCACATGGGTCAGTCTGTAGGCCTGGCATAGAATTGAGTATTGAGTGCTCCAAACAGAAGGCCAGCAAATAACCATCCGTTACCATTTCACCTCATTCTCAGATGGCTCAAGTCTTTCATCAGAAACATGCTTTAGCAAATTTCAGAGATCACTAAATTTAACTTGCGAACTTGTTTTTTTGCGAGGGGGGAAAGAAGTTTAATTGGAGAAGCGATCGCAGGACAACGTCCTGAAAATGTCTCGAAAACTAGGGCGCACCAGTCTCACAAGGTAGGTTCGTTTCTGTTGAAGCAGTGTCTCTCATACGTGAATCACAAAGACCTCTGAGAATATTACCTGCCTGATTTCTACAGCCTGGATTATGGGGGGAAGAAAACACAATCTGCTTTTTTTTTACTGGTCTCTGCTGTGGATCAGACATTCAGAGTGTTTTTTGATCTTTTTTAGTCTTGTAAAGCTGTTTTATGTTTTAATGAGAGGCAGGAACTGAATTTCGCTTCTAAAAAGTCAGCTGGAGAAATGGTGTGCAGTTTGCAGCTTATGAGTTACGGTTCCTAATGGTTATGGCTTAAAGTTTGTGATCCACCCAAAATCCACAACCTCCAGACAGTAAAGCTTCTTTAAGACAGCAGCACCACTAATCTATAGACCTGTACACACTAAAACTACTTTAAGGCGCCTTGACCCCCAAATCTCTGATTTTCATATCCATTTTATATTACTTGCTTTTAATAGCATCTGTTTTTGCTTTTATTATTATTATTATTATTATTATTATTACTATAATTGTTGTTGTTATTATATTATTATTATTGTTGTTGTTGTTGTTATTATGATTATTATTATTATTATCATCATCATCATCATCATTAATGTAGTGATGGTCAGAGTGAGGGACATGAGAATTATGCTCTTCAAACCAAGTACCCAAGTAGAGCTCAAACATATGTACTCATGAACCAGAAACAAACTGTGTATATGCATCTCAAACTGGAAAGACTCAACAAATCAGAGAGTAAAAAAGGCAAATAAACACTCAAAAATCTGAGGAGAGCAAAACAAATGTACATGTGCCCCAAAACCAGAGAGAAACCTGGCTTGCGTACCCTAAGAGACGTACCAGCACTTGTTTGGCCCTCCAGATCTCTGATTGGCTAAGGAGGTAAAGTGTATTCATGTCACGTGTTTCATTACCATGGCGTTCACCATCATTTTGTGCTTTGACAGGGGAAGGTGCTGAGGTTAAAACACAGCTCCACGCAGTGACACATTACCCAGAGTGCCACTGACAGTTTGGAGAGAAGCCACCCGCCCCAGCCTACCACATACCCCCCCCCCCCCCCCCCCCCCCCGCAGAAGGCCTTGCCCACAGGCATCTCACCTGCTGCTTCCGGAAAACTTGGTAACTACAGAACTACAGCACTGAGACACGCTTAGCCTTCTCCTCCACTGACTGTAGCATGCTGACCTCCATCCCTCTCTCTCTCTCTCTCCTCTTCCCCCTCTTTCTCTCTCTATCGCTCTCCTCTGTCCCCCCTCTGTCTCACTCCCTCCCTCCCTCCCTTCCTCTCCATTTCTCTCTCCCTTCCTCTCTTTCTCCCCCACTCCATCTATCTCTTTAGCTCTCCTCTCCTCACTCTTGCTCTCTCTCCATCTCTCTTAC
This sequence comes from Anguilla anguilla, assembly GCF_013347855.1. NCBI lineage: Eukaryota > Metazoa > Chordata > Actinopteri > Anguilliformes > Anguillidae > Anguilla > Anguilla anguilla. Next base: position 58,206,011 of record NC_049202.1, on the reverse strand, counting down.
CTCCATCCTCTGCCTCTCCCTTCTCTGAGTGTCTCAGCACTCCTTTATCTCCCTCTCCCTCTCTTTCCATATTGCTCTCTCTTTCTTGCTCCTTTTCTCCTGGTCGTCCTCAGTCTGTTTCTCTATCTGTTTCTCCTTTCCCCTCTCTCCTTCTTCTCCATCTGTTTCTGCCTCACTTCTTTTTCTCTTCACCATTCCTGTCCTCTCTCTATCTGTCCCATAGATTGTTCTCTTTCTCTTGTCTCCCTCCCGCCCCCTTCCTCTCCCTTCTCTCTCTCTCGCACTCTCTCCCTCTCGACTGAATTCACCTCAATTCAGTAATGCTTTTTTGGCATGACTGCATATCAACAATATTGCCAAAGCAATTAACAATAAAACGGTGGACAATAACACATAAAACACATCATTAATGCAACTAAATGAAAAGAGGGAAACCTACAGGCACCTACAGAACAACTCTCTCTTTATCTCTCCCCCTCCTCACTCTTTCTCACTCATGCTCTCTTGCTCTCTGTTTCATTCTCACTGTTTTTCTCTCACACACTCTCTCTTCCACCCCCCACCCTCCCTCACCCCTCTCTCTCTCTCGCTCTCTCTCTCAGATTGTTATTTTTTGGCCTCAGGGTGCCTCTGACTCCCAGACTGCCCTTCTCTATACCTGTAGCTCCGTGCCCTTGCCAAAACCCACTCCCCCCACCCCCCCACCCACCAGCACCCCTTGCCCCGTTCTCGTGACTGTAGACTCACCCCCAGACCTCACGTCCCCGCCCCCCCTCATGGAGCCAGAGGGCGCTATGGAAACTCTGACCTTTCCACTCCCGCTGGACCCGCGGGTTTCGACCACGCATACCAATGGCAGAGCCCAATAAGAGCCAGCGGAACGTGGAGCAGTCGGCACGGGTAGCCACGGTAACGCCAGTCCACGTCAATCCCCTCCCACTCCCATTCCCACGGTGTGTGTGGTCACATGGTGTCACTACTAAATATAACTTGTTTATCTAAATTTATTTGTCCTTTATTTACCCACGTGATTACCACCAGGATACAAGTCTCTTTTTCGAAGAGAGCCCTGGTGAAGAGGGATTCAGCTTTCAGCAAAAAATACAGCTCAGCGCAGCGCGATAAAAAATGACCATGAAACACAGCTAGCCTTAATGAGGTTACAGGTCAACAGCGCCTTATCTGTCATAGGAAGAATACATCTCCGTTTTTATAGCCGGCAACAAACTACATTACAACCAGCATCGATTAAATATAAACGGAGCTTGTATCTGGAACCAGTTCCGACAGCGCGGAGAGCGATATCTAAAAGCCATCGCCCCACATCCAGAGGACAGGCGAGCCGTGGTATAAACGAGCCTGCCGTTAGAGTCAAGGTTGTGGCTATGAGAATTCCAAGTAAAAAAAAAACTTAAAAAAAACACGCCATTAACTAATTGTAGCATATTTTTTTCCTGCGATTACTTTATAAATACGAACGTCTGGAAGCATTTCGGAGGTGGAAGTCGCGCAGTGACGCTCGGCGTTCTCTCCGCTCGCCACGTGCCTCCCGACGCCCGCCGAGTTGGGTCGCACGCCAGCGCTTTGCCGTTCGCATCGCTGCGGCGCGTCTGTAGCGCTTTTCGCTGAGTCAGTCGCGGCCGCAGACACGCTCGATTAGGAGAGACTGAAATTAGAAAGCCCCCCCCCCCCTTACCTCTGGAGCCATTGTTTTTTATGTACTGTAGGTTCGCATCGTTTTCTAGACGGCCTTAGTGTTTGGTTTAATTTTTTGTGACTGTTTATTTGTTGTTCCGCAATCTCAGTGTTTTTTTGTTTTTTTTTTAATAACCAGAACGTAAAATGGGATGGTCATTGAGCATTAGTGTCCAGAGGAACTATAAAACAACTATAATAAAATGAAAGTTTTAGTTGTTATGGAAAACACTGGGCCTCTTTTTAGGACAATAAATTCAGGAATGTGCACCACTGAAACTAAATACTTAGCATGTTATCACTCTCAAAGCACAGAAATTAGATGACTTATTATCTGAATGAATCTACATTCAATCTAAATGAGTTTGGGTGGTTTAGATTGTTCACCATATACAATCATAAACTTACTAATTAGCCTGAAGGGATTCATGGAGGAATTATATTTGTTAAAATGTACAATTGCAGTCGTCTAACTCAGCTGGAAAGTCTATGTACCTCCTCCCTACCCCCTACAGCACAGGTGCTGCAGGTTTAACTCCAGTCCTGGAGGGCTGCAGCGTCTGCAGGTTTAACCCCAGTCCTGGAGGGTCACAGCGTCTGCAGGTTTAACTCCAGTCCTGGAGGGCTGCAGTGTCTGCAGGTTTAACCCCAGTCCTGGAGGGCTGCAGCGTCTGCAGGTTTAACCCCAGTCCTGGAGGGTCACAGCGTCTGCAGGTTTAACTCCAGTCCTGGAGGGCTGCAGTGTCTGCAGGTTTAACCCCAGTCCTGGAGGGTCACAGCGTCTGCAGGTTTAACTCCAGTCCTGGAGGACCGCAGTGTCTGCAGGTTTAACTCCAGTCCTGGAGGGCCGCAGTGTCTGCAGGTTTAACTCCAGTCCTGGAGGGCCGCAGTGTCTGCAGGTTTAACTCCAGTCCTGGAGGACCACAGTGTCTGCAGGTTTAACTCCAGTCCTGGAGGGCCACAGTGTCTGCAGGTTTAACCCCAGTCCTGGAGGGCCGCAGTGTCTGCAGGTTTAACTCCAGTCCTGGAGGTCCACAGTGTCTGTAGGTTTAACTCCAGTCCAGCAGGGCTGCAGCGTCTGCAGGTTTAACTCCAGTGCTGGAGGGCTGCAGTGTCTGCAGGTTTAACTCCAGTCCTGGAGGGCCGCAGTGTCTGCAGGTTTAACTCCAGTCCTGGAGGGCCACAGCGTCTGCAGGTTTAACTCCAGTCCTGGAGGTCCACAGCGTCTGCAGGTTTAACTCCAGTCCTGGAGGGCCGCAGTGTCTATAGGATTAACTCCAGTACCGGAGGGCCACAGTGTCTGCAGGTTTAACTCCAGTCCTGGAGGACCGCAGTGTCTGCAGGTTTAACTCCAGTCCTGGAGGTCCACAGTGTCTGTAGGTTTAACTCCAGTCCAGCAGGGCCGCAGCGTCTGCAGGTTTAACTCCAGTGCTGGAGGGCTGCAGTGTCTGCAGGTTTAACTCCAGTCCTGGAGGGCCACAGTGTCTGCAGGTTTAACTCCAGTCCTGGAGGGCCGCAGTGTCTGCAGGTTTAACTCCAGTCCTGGAGGTCCACAGTGTCTGTAGGTTTAACTCCAGTCCTGGAGGGCCACAGCATCTGCAGGTTTAACTCCAGTCCTGGAGAGTCGCAGCGTCTGCAGGTTTAACTCCAGTCCTGGAGGGCCGCAGTGTCTGCAGGTTTTTGGGGGTGTTTCTCAGTACCAGTGGTTCAGTGGCTAAAGAATCCAAACAGCTGAACAAGGAGGTTAAAGAATAAGTGGTTGGAATGCACCCATTGTTCTCAAGGCCTTAATTGGCAGCTGATTGAAAGGAAACCACAGGAGTCCACAGACAGTGTGGACCCCTGAGAATTCAGTTTGGCGCCCTGCTGTACTGAGATCCTTTTGAAAAATGTTCAAACATGGGGACATAACTTACCGAATAGCGGAACCCAACCAAAGCAAGCATTGCAGAGATGTGAACATAAATATTCATTTTTAAAAAGTCAAGCTCAAAAAAGCCACCGTGAAATTGAGTCTGCAATCGCGCGAAAATAGCAAAAAGCTACAAATCCCGGGAACTATGAGAGATAAGAACATCAAGAGTCGGGGATGGAAAGTGAGTTAAGGCACAGATCTGAGGAATTCATCCGAAAGATGTCTGCATAGACGGGACGGAGGTGGAGTCACGGAACAGAAAGCACCCTCCGTCTCGTCCAACTCAGGTACAAACCTGGCCGTAAAAGTTAAGGACCTGTCTTATCGGACCGTAAAGGAAATGTGCCCACTGAGGTTGCAGTTCCCGATTTATTTTCATTAACAAGAGCCTTATTTTTAGGGTGGGTGGAGAGAAGGGGGCGGGTTAACACCACAAAACATGGCTTAGGCACTGCGCCCGCAAAATGCTGACTCAGCATAAGCACAGCCAGGGTGATGTTGGACGACTAACCCTCAGGATGAGCAGGTTTTTTTTTTTTTTTGGAATGTTTTTTTGTTTTCTTCAAAATTCTAAGTCAGTGTTACATAACTCCACTGCTTTTAGTTACCAGTGGTGGGCGTTACTTCAGCATCTGAATGTGCAGTTAAGAACATTCTAATCACATATTTGTGGTCTCACACCTTAAAGGGTTACCTGCACTCACATTATCACCTCCAAGACTCAACACTATTCATGGACACTCTCCCAGTTGGACAAAGAGGATCAAATGTGTCTCAGGGCATTGAAGCTCAGGGCATTGCATTTGTATGTATTTCATTACAAATATATTTCACAGCAATGAAGATTTTTGTTTTTATTCCTTGTACCTGCCAAGTATTTTAAAGATCAAGTTTAGTACTTCTCACCGCCGTGCTGCACTCCTTTAATCTAATGTCACTTTCAGTAAAAGAAAACAAAAAAATCCTTTGGCACATTGGAAGTTGTATCTCATTTTGTCTGGATTTAAGGCTTCAAGAAAAAGCAATCAGCTGATATTTTATTCCTGGGGAAAGTCCAATGGAACCATATGGACCAAAATACCATCCAAACTACATTGGCTACCACATTATCAACCCTTTTTATAAACTCACAGGCAGGGAGAGCCTTGGAGTTTATTTTTTCTCCTTTTGGACTGTTTTCTGAAAATGTGTTAAATCAAAGCCATTTGTCTGGGCTCCCTGGTGATGACTGTACATGCGTTTTTTTTGTTGTTGTTGTTTTTTTATAAATACCCATGATGCATCTCTTCTTCCTCTTTCCTTCTGTACCGAGGATAATTAAAAGGCGACTGTTCCGTACACTGCCAGAGATATACATCATGTTGTTCCTTGTCAGAGAAACGAGCAAACTGCTGCTGAAGCAAGTCTGTCTGGAGGACTCAGACTCAAAGGCGGAATAGAAAGGAACATTTGTGCAGATGTGCACGTTTGCAGCTCGGCATGGCCGTGTGAGATGGCAATCTCGGAAACAAGCTGATTTTCAACATCATGCAACATTTCATGGGGTCATGTCGCAACGGCACTAGGCGTTTATTGGATAAGGTGCTGCAGACGCAAGAGAGAGAGAGAGAGAGAGAGAGAAATAAAAAATTCATGACAAAGAAAAAAGGGAAATGTTAGGCGGAGTAGCTCTGTGGCAGATGCTGGTTGGATGACATTTATGTAAAGTCAGCCTCAGCACAGGAGGTCTTGGAAGGGAGCCAGGCCTACAGGCCTGAGAGCAGCAGCCGGCTGCACCTGGGCTGATTACCAATCACCCTAAGCTGTGTGTGCCGGTGTGCGGGACCTCCGCTGTCCGAGGTCCTGAAAGTCCTCACTCCCGACCTCAGAAGAAGAGACCGGAAACATTGGACAGCAGCCAAAGCCCAGCTTGCTCACTTTCAACCTCCCCCCACCCCCCAAGGTGGTCCTGGAACTGGGGGGTGAGGGCTGCTTGTGTCCCACTTCCTGCCCTCTGCCCCCTCCCCCCCCCCCCCGAATCGCTCCCGATCTTTTCCCTGTTCCCCCATAGATGAAAGGCAGAATGTGAAGACACCCCACTCCCCTCGTCTTGCCCAGAAAAAAATGCACTTCACAGCAGCAGCTTGAAAGGGAATCCATGAGTCGCTGCCCCGCGGGATTCTGGGAGGACGCCGTTCTGGATGGGAGGGGCGTGGGTGTGATGACGTCACAAAGCCCCACCCGCACCGCAGTGGAAGAACACACCTGCTGCTAGCGCTCGTGCGCTATAGCACATTAGAAGCGGTGAGAGTGACAGCGTCATGTCGGATTACTTTTATCTGACGCAGACAGAGCTGGAACATGAACGGAGGGAAGAGATTCCTAAACTCACCAGGCCCTCACAAACCCCAGGATATTTCTTCAATTTATTTTCATTAAAGCATCAATTTAGAGTGTTCAATCCAACATGAATCCAATCCTCATGAAGTAAAATGACGTGCACTTGAGTTGAGCAGACCCCAGATTTTTCTGAAAAAAAATAATAAAAAATTAAAACATTGACGTTCAACCTCACATCCTGGATCGAATTTAAAATGTACTCCCCTGAAAACAAGGTGCAGGCAAACGTGCATAAAATTGAACAACATCGCCCCCTGCTGTGTGTATGTGAAACATGACAATATCTTCACTATTAAGTTACATATTCCTATTTAAGGTTTTACCCAGGTCTGCTATATGCACTAACATACAAACACACACTCACAATATGATATAAGAATACATAAATACATAAAAATACTAAAATATAAATTATGCATTTCTGTGAGCAAGGTGACATGTTATCGATTTTCTTTACCTCTGAAAGAAGATACGGAGACACATAGATATCTATCTATCTCTCTCTCTCTCTCTCACTCTCTCACTCACTCACTCACACACACACACACGGCACACAGATCTCCTCGTCTGTCATATATGCAACCCTTGTCACATAAACTCACGTACAAATGAACACAAGTTATCCCCAGAGTAGCATTTCCATTTTATAATCATGACAAAAATAAAAAATGAAAATAAATGAATAAAAATAGGGCACTTCCGTTTGCATTAAAAGCCTGTCTGGCACCCCACACCACTGCAATGCCTCACCCTCTCCGTCTGGCAGCCCAAACACTATTTTACTCCCCTCGCCTATTAGGCCATGCTGCAGATGCTGCTGCCTGTGACTTTTTTTTTTTAAATTAAAACCGACCTCACATATCACTCTTTCTGATGCCTCTTCACACACTCCACACTGCATACAGAGCAGCCCTGAATATTCCTGCCGCCTGCCTCCAATCTGGCGAGTCCCGCCCTACCTCAGCAGGCTCATCAGCCCAGATGCTCTGCCAGTCTCCGGAGGCCAGCTAGCTGCTCGACCCTCAAAAGGGGAAGGCTAATCAAGGAACCAAAGGTTACTTCAGTATTTCAACTCTTTAGGCTTTCATACAGATAACTTTTTTTTTTCTTAAAACACCTATAGTTAACAGATAACGAATAGCTAAGCTGTCATGGGTACCTATGAATCCTTATGAGTGGGCTAAAGGGAACCATTGTTCAGTTATTACTGTGTGTTAAGTATGAACCCTGTACTTCACCCCCCTGTTGTTCAGTAAGCAGATTTACTCAACAACCTACACTTTCTTCCAACACACAAATCAGAGAAGCAAGGAGAATGTTTGTTTCTACATTCCTCCACACCACTAGGTGGCAGCACCAAGCTGATCTCCTGTTCTGGAGGGCTGTTAATGGCTGAGGGCTTTTTGTGTTTACCTTCCCATCGTCATTTAACTTAGGCCTCGAACGCGAGGTGAGCGTGTGGCCAGTTCGTGGCCTTATGTGTCGCTTACGTCTCAACGCGCACCGACAACCAGCAGCCTGCGGCCTCCGGGGACCGGAGTCAGACGGCCTGGCATCAATGCCGGGTTAGGGGGGGCTGCGCGAGGGCGCCTCTGCGTTCTCTGAATCGCTAATCGGTGGAGACAGACCGGCGCCACCCTGCCAGGCAGCAGAGCCGCTGAATGGCTGCGGAAATTGAAAGGAGCCCAAACGAGCTGCGACTGCAATCTCAGACAGGCCCCGCTGCAGTTTTCTTCACCAATTTGGCTAACACAGCAGACGCCCTGATACATGAACTCAATAGCAATTACTTTATGAACTATGTCATTTACCCCAGACAGGGGGTGACCGCTAAGCTAACAAATTATGTGATTTAAACCAATTAAAACCGTAATTAAGATGTCATTGTTTAATTGCTCTCCCCTCCTTGTTTTAGAGTGAATGATGTGCTGATTTGTGTTAGTGTGTCTCCACCATACTGAGCGTCTCACTAAAGCCAGTGTGCGATATTAAATGGAGAAAAACTTAATTGAAATAAACAAGCCTGGTTGGCTTGTTCTTTATCTTTGTATTGACGCTGAACACCTCCTCCAGTGATTTAACATCAAATATGCATGATAAATTGAAAAACCTTTCATAGTTTCTCGACCCACTTCGCACCGTTTCATTTTTATTCAAACCTCTAAATCTGTTGTTCCACGCCTTCGTTTCCCAGTGGAAATTTACATTTGCAAAACATTTTATTAGTTATATAAAAAAATTAAAATATCTTGATCACATAAATGTTGACTCAAGAGGCCTGACTGAACAGTATGGTCTAGTGTTAATAAGCTGAAACGGTCTGTCCTACTGTAAGGTTGGATTCACACCAGATCAGGCAATGCGGCACCTTGCCGCAGGGTTGTCACTACATGGCCCATTAGTGTGACATTTCCTACTCAAACAAATGGGCACAAACACAAACTGAAGGAAGCTTCTTGCCATCGTTATTTTGCAGCGTAGACTGCCAGCCAGACGCAGACGTCAGAGGCACGCGCGTTTTAGAGGATCACCGGAAGGCGAGCGTGATCCGCACGCGCATTGCGGCGCTTTCTGGAGGACAGAAGGCCGACAGCAACAAACGTGAGACCGGCCACGGGTTCCAACCAAACCTTCTAGAAAAAAAACGCGTTTCTCTTTTATGCACTCCTAGAAAACCTGTTTTCACACATAAAAAAGCATACTTCATACATCATGTCTTTATATGGATATGTAATGCAATAAAGTGTTGCTAATGTGATACGTTTTGCTCGTTAGTGCAAAGACGGTCATACAGTTGTTTTTTTTCTTATGCCATTTGCACATAATACCTGTAGGCATTCAGAAGGACGGCTGAACAAATGTGCAGTGTCAAATTCATCTGTGTCCAATCTTTGCGTAGTGGAGATCATTAAAATGCAGTTTAATTAAGAACCAATTAATTGGCTTAATGAATTGACCTCCTGGTCTCATCTGATGTTTGGTGAGCATTCCGGCACAAAATGGCTGCCCTGTATCACACAGGTGGGGGCTCAGTCGAGTGTCCTCCCCTTCACTGTAAAATCTTTTGAGAAGTAAGCCACTATATAAATGCATTCTATAATTATTATTAGAGATTGGGAAGGTCACATGACAGGACACAGGAAGTGACAGACTCCATATACTGAGGAAAATCCAGGAAGATACATTAACACAAACACAAACACTTCCAGTGAAATAACCTTTTCCCCCTTACATTTAGTGTTCATCAAGCACAAGATAAAAATCTACTTTCAATTTACCATAACTTGCAAACAGGAAAATATAAAAATGTCTTTTTTAATGTGAAGTGTGTGATTTCTAAACAGGAGAGCTGGATGTCTGGCAGTATTCTGACTGGCCAACCATAATCTGCACCACAGATCAATTACAATGTAAATCGCCACACTGCGTTCTCTTAAAAAAACATGGGTCTCCAAAAGACCAACACTAAACTCTCCTGTAGGGGGCAATACACAAATTTTGTTGCTTTAAGTATAATTTTTGAAGCACTCAATTAAAATCTCAATTCAAATAGGCTTAATATCATTGTATTAGTTTTATTTGGTTCTTTATGTGTAGCTATTAAAATATGATGACTTTGTGTGCCCAATAACAGCACAATGGCACAGTGGATAGCACTGTCACCTCACAGTAAGGTCCTGGGTTCAAATCCCAAACGCAGTCCTTCTGTTTGGAGTTTGCATGTTCCCCCCGTGTCCACTTGGGCTTCCTTCCACAGTCAAAAGACAAGCAGGTTAGACTAACTGGAGAGTGTAAATTGCCCCAAGGTAAGAGTGTGCAAGAGAACAGTGTGCGCCCTGCGATGGATGTATTGGCGACCTGTCCAGGGTGTATTCCTGCCTTTCACCCAATGCATGCTGGGACAGGCTCCAGCCCCCATGTTGGTGGGGTAGATAGGTCACCCCTGCAGGAATCGGTAATGCAGGCACATTCGTGTGAAACACCCTAAGCTCGCAATGCTTAACATCTGCACTGGGACAACAACATTAACGTGTGTGGAAGGGTTAGGGTTCTCTTCAACGTAGTGAACACTGCCTACACAGCCACATTCAGCTGTGGCAGCAATATAAACAAGCTGAGTTAGGTTCAGCTTGAACATGCAGCAGAACAGAATCTGGTTGGATAGGGGCAGCTCCAAAGGGCACTGGTCTAGTTCCGAAGGGGAAAGACACCTAGCTCCAAAAAGGCAGAGTTTAGTGTAAGCCAAGTGGCCAAAACAGGGCTGCGTTTTTGAAGCTCACTTCCTTGTCTTGTTGAGAGACATTGTTCACTAGCGCCAGTGCGGTTGGCTCCAGCATAAGTGTTTCGGCCACTCGTTCTAATGCAAGTCAATGGCTACAATTTGGTCAAAATACAAAGTCAATAATATTTTTCCACCAGAAAAAGTAGCCAAACAGAACCAGACCAGCCCCCACAAAAACTGACGGAAATGAGACTCACAGTCAAAAAGAATAGGAAAAAAAAATAATGATTATTCAAAATAAATAAAACGGGGACAAAAAAAAAACACATTCCTTTAATGGTGACGTTCAGCAAATGATGTTTTGGCACCGATGTGAAAACACCCTCCACATGCATACGGTAACACAGTCCTAGGGCCCAGGCATTACAGTCAAAGCAGGGAATGGAGAAACAAACAAAAATAACATTCAAAAGGACTCCAGTGCTTTTGTCCCTTCCCCCGTTTAAAAACCTATAGCCTTTAGCAATAAGAAGTCAAAGACACGTTTCTCTACTCGGTTATAAAGCGTGATTAGAGGTTTCCAAATTTTTAAAACACATTTAACCCAGAGAGCAAAGCTACATTTCTACATCCATGCTTTCAAAATTGCATTCTACTCTCCATCCTCCTGCCTAATCCGGTGATTTTCTTCCCCCTCTTCACTCTCTGTCGGTCTTTGCAAGTCATGAAACTAGCACTAACGGACGCAACACGTGTGACGGCAGGACCAATCACGGTCCAGGAAAGCGGTTTTTTTCTTTTTTTTTTTTTTTTTTTTTAACGGAACACTAAGTCTCAGCCAATCAAAGGCTTGCTCATACATAGAGCCACTGCAGAAAGACTGCAAAATTGTGAAGTCTGGTCTCTATCTGTAGGGACTAGCAGAAAGGAAAAGAGGAAGAAAAGTTTGGCATCCAGGCTGGGATGGAAGTTTTTTTTGGGGGGTGTAGAAACGAACAGGCACATATTCATTTGAGGACCTAAATATAAACCCTCGCTACCCGTCAGACATACGAATACAGCGGAAACATCACTCTTTAATGTGTGACCGTCTGCAGACAGCAAAAGTCACACTTTCTGTCCAATCAGAGGCTTTTTTATTATTTTTTACATATTACTCGTTGTCTCAACAACAGTCACCGTGGCAACCGTGGCTACAGAGCTGTTTCTCAGTCCCGCCCAGCAGACCCATGCACTTACACTAAGGGGGCGGGGCAGGCAGGAATGAGGGTGGAGTGAGAAGAGGGGGCTGGGCTGAAGAGTATCATTAGGACAGGGGCTAGAGTGATGTCACAGAGGTCTTCCTGGATTTACTAGATCACAGGAAGTAAGTGGAGTCCGAAACTTTAGGTAAGTGGGCAAGCTTCTGTAAAGTTGGACGCAGGGGGAGGGGGGGACAGAGGGTGACATTTTCTTGAAGGAAGATCAGAAGAAAGTTAGGGGGCATGGTTTTGTGAAGCCTTTATGTGGGGGTGCTGGTTTCAGGGAAATTATTTAAGAAAGCCAAGTATGAGCATGGGGGATCGGAGATGTCGACTTGGGGACAGAGAAGGGGCTGATATTGGGGAGGGCTGATCTTTGAGGCCATTGTTGGCATTCGGGGTGTTGCTGCTACTTGAGGAGGGAGGTTTTTGGGGTGTTGCTGCTATCTGAGCAGGGAGGTTTTTGGGGTGTTGCTGCTATGTGAGGAGGTTTTTGGGGCGTTGCTGCTACTTGAGATGGGTGTTTTTTGGGGTGTTGTTGATAGAAGGGGTGGTTATTTCCTGGGGTGTTGTTGACAGTATAGGGCAGTGGGGGTTATTTTTATGGGTGTTGATATTGGGGTGAGGGGGTGCTTTTGGGCTCATCCCGTGCGCAGGATAACGTGGACTCCAGAGTCGGTGAACACCGGGCCGCTCATGTCCCCGACTTTGAGAGCGAAGGAGGCGTCCTCAAACGGCTTCTGCATTTGACCTGTGTGGACACAGCAGGGAGCACACATCCTCTTCACCACAAAGCACAGGGCCAAGTTACATGAAACAACAGCGCCAAGTTACACAAAACTATTTATCAACATTGGGTAGCATTGCCCTGGAATACAGCTTGATTAGTTTGTGTGACCAAAGATAGGTAATATCGTAACTTGGCCAAATTTTGATATCCACACTTTCAAAGGCAGGCCTAGATTTATCAAGTTTGAACTATTGACTTATAGACAGTGCTTTGTATGTGCAAGTAACTTGGCATTTTTGTACGTTGAAAACCAGTTTTTCTTCAGATAATATTTACAGAGGCAGTACAAGTACAGACACTTGCACACACGTTCATACTTCTCCATAAAGTTAAATGGAAATAAGAGAAAAGATAAAGTTAATGAAGACACATTACGCAATTTTGCCTGTCATTTTATACTGCTTCAGCCACCACCCATCCCTCACTGAAAATTCACCCCCCAAACCTTTGAAATCCCACAAAAATGTTGCTCAAAAGGGGAGAAATTTCCCTCAAACCAAAAATGAATTTTAAGTCCTGGACGCATAACAGACATTCCAATAACATGGGGACGGAAAAATAATACACTTAAGACACAGACTGAAACGTCGGACACGCCAACGTACGGAGTCAGCTGTAGACCCTGGAGAGAGTTTAGGGGTAAGGGGGTAGGGTGCAGATCTTTAGGGGGTTACAGGGTCAGCTGTAGACCCTGGAGAGAGTTTAGGGTTAAGGGGGTAGGGTGCAGACCTTTAGGGGGTTACAGGGTCAGCTGTAGACCCTGGAGAGAGTTTAGGGGTAAGGGGGTAGGGTGCAGACCTTTAGGGGGTTACAGGGTCAGCTGTAGACCCTGGAGAGAGTTTAGGGGTAAGGGGGTAGGGTGCAGATCTTTAGGGGGTTACGGGGTCAGCTGTAGACCCTGGAGAGAGTTTAGGGGTAAGGGGGTAGGGTGCAGACCTTTAGGGGGTTACAGGGTCAGCTGTAGACCCTGGAGAGAGTTTAGGGTTAAGGGGGTAGGGTGCAGACCTTTAGGGGGTTACAGGGTCAGCTGTAGACCCTGGAGAGAGTTTAGGGGTAAGGGGGTAGGGTGCAGATCTTTAGGGGGTTACAGGGTCAGCTGTAGACCCTGGAGAGAGTTTAGGGGTAAGGGGGTAGGGTGCAGACCTTTAGGGGTTACAGGGTCAGGTGTAGACCCTGTAGGGCGTTTAGGGGCTGGATGTTAGGATGCGTTTCATACCTCTGCCGAATGTGCCCAGGTCACCTCCATTTCTAGCAGAGCTGCAGTCACTGAACTGGGAGGCCAGGCTCTCAAACTCCTCTTCACCAGACTTGATCTTCTCTATGTACTCTACAGGGAGACAGAGACAAGGGTCAGGAGAGCAGTGGGTGGGATTGGAGAATGGCTGTGGTTGAGAGCGGGAGGTGTGGTTATGAAAGAAGTAGGTGTGGTTATGAGGGCAGTGGGTGTGGTTACGAGGACAGCGGAATGGGTGTGCTTATGAGGGAAGGAGATATAGTCAATGAGGGCAGTGGGTGGGGTTAGGGGGACCAGTGTGGTTAATAAGAAAACTGGAATAGTTCTGAGAGCAGTGAGTGTGGGTAAATGGACCTGCAGGTGAGGTTAGAGAATGGGTGTGGTTCTGAGAGCAGTGAGTGTGGGTAAATGCACCTGCAGGTGAGGTTAGAGAATGGGTGTGGTTCTGAGAGCAGTGGGTGTGGTTACGAGGACAGAGGATGGGGTGTGCTTATGAGGGAAGGAGGTATAGTTAATGAGAGCACCGGGTGTAGTCATGAGGACAGTGAGTGTGGTTAGGGGGACCAGTAGGTTTAATAAGAGAATGGGTGTAGTTTTGAGGGCAGTGGGTTTGGAATTGGTGGCAGTGGGTGTGGTCATGAGGGCAGTGGGTGTGATCATTAGGGTAGTAGGTGTGGTTAATGAGGGCACTGGGTTTTGGTCTTGATGGCAGTGGGTGTGGTAATGAGCACAGTGGGGGTGGTTAATGAGCACAGTGGGGGTGGTTAATGAGGACAGTGGGTGTGGTTATGACAAGAGGGCGTGTGTTCGGCTCACGCTGTATCATCTCCAGAGCCTCCTCCTTGCTCCTGGTGATGTTCTCCTCCCTCCAGGACGAGGGCCGGCGGGACTGGTTGTGTTTGACCAGCAGGTGGGAACAGCGCACCTTCTCCGGCTCACCCTTCCCATCCCCCGCCCCGCTCGGCCGCTCCCATTGGCTGGCGTTGGTGATGTGATTAAAGTAGTACACCCGACCTGAGGGGGAAATTTAAAGAAACAGCAACCTTTTCCCCCTCCATACAGAACACTGAGAACATATGTCCAAAGGAAAGGCAACTTATTTGTATATCAATGTGGGAAAAGCAAACACAGGCCTGTAAGTTTAATTAAGAACAGCTTCTCTAGATTCACTGCATACTTAGTGCTCCATATACGTGCAAGAACTGATGCAGCCAAAACATTCAAGCAAGTTTTATGTTTATAGAACCACCAGATGTTCAGCTCTGGATATTTACCAAAGTTCTGTCTCCCATGCATCAATGCATTTCAATATATTCCAAGTTTTATGTACCGTCAGAAAATTCCTTTAGAGATGTGGCCAGGTGCAATACAGTAAATACAGTAAATTCTTAACCTTTTATTTATACAGGGTAGGCTTACTCAGTACGCATGCTCTATTACAGCAAATCCCAACCAAGTAGCCTAACCTGCATGTCTTTGGACTGTGGGAGGTAACACATAACATGCAAACTTCACACATAAAGGTCCTGACCAGGATTAAAACCCAGTATCTTCTTGGAATGTTCAGTGCTGCTATACAACACTGGGAACTCCTGCTACCAATGGACGCTCGGGCCGTAAAGTTGAGAATATGGTGAGCTCATCATATCAGCAGTTAGAGCCAGACCGAAGTGACTCGCCTCTCTCGACTGGCACCACCTCTCTTGCAAGAGGAGTTCACAAACTACCAGTGTTGCACGCGTGGGTGAAGATCACATGCAAAGGGAGGGAAAGGGCAAGAACACAAACCTCCAAAGTCACACCTTGCTAACTCTGAATGCAACCAAACCAAATTCCTTTGCTCCAGTCGATTGCACAAACGCACAGAAAAACAAACAACACCTAGGTGCTGCTGACTTCTGTCAACCAACTGAAAGCAAAACACGCTCAATCAGGAGCTTAACTTCCCGCAACCTGCTATGACTTTACTCATTTTAACTGATCACAGAGCCCATTCTCAAAGCTGTGCTGATGCTCTTGAAGGAATGACAACGCAAGATGTCCACAATGAACATCTAACAAGCAAGCTAAATGCATACTCTGGGGACAAATTGCGCCAAGCTAACTTTCGCTAACCAATGATGGCGTTACCAACGCAGAAGCTACCTAGTTGGCTATTGAATCAGAAGCAGTTCCGTATATAAACACATGACTTCGGCACACAAAATATATAGCACACGCCGCCCAAGAAAGGTAGCTGATGTTAACTCCATAAGTTTGACATAACGCATGTAATTGTTTATTGACTGACGCTGTAATTTTTATATAATCACGTGACCCACATTTGGTTCGCAGCTAGTCTCACACCAAACAAATTTCGTTGTGGGAGCATCCACCGCATTAACGCGGGAGAAACTATAACCATACGCTAAAGTAATAGTTAGCATGCGCTAACTTGGGCCCGGCTAGCTAACGAGTCAGAGCTAGTTAGAGCGCAATCGACATAGTCTAGCTATATCGCCTGGGAAAAACTGGTATCCCAAAAAATTCACTGTCCTGAATCTATTTATCTTTGCACACATTTCAGAACGGCCCAAACATAAAAATGCTAATAAAGAAAGGGCGGTTCCACAAATCTACGCAGCTACAGAATGTTAGGTCTAGTTGGTGCTTGATTTACCAGATCCATTCATTCGGCTCAGCTAGCTAAAGTTAGCTTGCAAGCAGTATGCACCGTCTAGCTCCATAGTTATCGATAGCCAGTACTCTGTCGTGTTGCTAGGTAACTGTAAGTTACGCATTGAAATAGAATTTGATAGCACAAGAAATGCAAGACAGCTAGCTATATAACTAGATCAACAGCCAGCACGCAGTCTACATATCGTTTCATACGCACGATGGCTAATTAGCAAACTAGCTACCGCTACAAACACTGCTGTTCACTGATGAGCGCAGCTATCAAACCTATGATTGGTTTGATAGCTGACAGCAACACAGTTCGCAGAACGGCGAAAGATCCAACTGGGGGCACAAATCAGGTTTCATTTCAAGCTAGATACCTGAACTGCGGCTCATCCGCTTTTCCCAGCCCGATGGTAATTTCTCGTCGTCTGCCATGTTTTTCTGCCTGTGCAGGGAAGCTTGAACCTCTAGCGTACGCTCTATGGTCTCTCGGAACGCCCGGGTGTAATGTCATATTCTGGCCACCAGGCTGCAGCAGTAGGCCAGTGGGAATTCCGATTCTGTGATTTAACGTTTGCGGGGTATGACATTTTTTATGTTTTCAGTGGTGTTGGGCGGGGAATATTTTTATATTACATTTTTGTGAGGAGAATAGACTATGTAATTGAATAAATGTAACTCTTTGACATTTTTATTATTTATACCGTTGTTACTAATCCCTCCATAGTTTTCCAGTTGACTAAAACAAAAAGGTCATTGTCTTGACAATATTACTGTTTTTTAAATCAGGTTGAGTGCTGAAATACCAATACATTTTTCAGCAGGAACTGATTTGGAAGTGAGTGCAACATTTAGAAGAAATTTGTTTTTTCAGTTTAAACCCAGTACTAAATTATAATTGTGCAGATTAACTTATCATAAAACCTGAAATATTACAGGATCTTCATATCTTATTACACCAGACTTGCTGCGTGGGAGTCAGAGAATAAATTTCAGTTATAACCACTTCTTATCACTCTGGCTATGCAATCTGACTCATAGGTATGAAACTAGGGCACCACAAATGTCTCAAAAAAAGAACACGGTATTAGTAGACTCTTTTTAGACAGCAGAAGAAATATATTCAGACACAGTCGTTACTTAAAAACCATCTAATGTTTATAATATTCTCACACGGCTGCTTTTATGAGGGGCTATACTTTTTCCATTAATGGTTTCATTGCCGACAGACATTGTAAATTCAACACACTGCTTACCATGCCAGTAAAGTTCATTTGAATTTGAGTGGCCACACGAACATTCTGCTGCCATTTGGTGTGGATGATATTCAAGTTTAGTCGCACATGCAGTACGCTGCTACTGCTACCTGGAGGGTGTTTATATTCTAGTTCGATTGAAGCATAATGAAGAAAAAAGGGACCCCTATACAGATCCATCTCCTCTGTGCTGTTTGATTTTCATTGTAGTGAGCTCGATACGATCTGCCCCTCATCTGCATATTAAAGTTCCCTTTCCCTTTCTATAAAAACGTGAATAGGATGAGGATTAAATATTTTGACTGTCAGATGTACAGAGCCTAGGCAGAAGGGCTGGAGAGAGGGAGGTCGATCAAGAGTGAGCCAATCCCAGTGACCCATGAGTTGTTGGTCTGCACTAGCCCATCCTGAAGCTAGGACTGTCAGTAGTTCAGTATGGTGACCGTATTTTGATGCAACATTTTTCTTTTTAAATAAAACATTCAAAGTATACATACCTGTACACATATATTCCCCCCCCCCCCCCCCCCCCCCTCATCTGGACAACTGAAGTCAATTATAATTTCTGCACATTTCACCACTGCCCCCTAGAGGAAAACACATAAAACTGAACCTCTGAACAGCATTCAGCCGAAGTCAGCTTCTATTTTATTGCCGATATGAATCCTGGCATTAAGCCCCTTGCATAAAAGCATACAGGCTAATAACCATACAAATTTAAAAGGAGGGCAAATTATCTATTCTTTATCGCATCTCTTTTTTTAAAGGGGGATCTTAGCAATAGTGATGACTTCGGATTAACATGCCATTGCAGGGCTCTCGTTCCACTTTAAACATTTTTTAGTCTGAAAGTGAGAAACACTTGGCATGACTCTAGACTAGTATAAATCAAGTCATGAAACTGATCTTTATCAGTCATTTAAATAGGCTCTTAACCACTTCACACACTGTGGCCTATCTCACTAATGCTAATGAACATTGAGGCGCATCAGGAGTCACAATCCTTATGTTGGGTGGAGATGAGTTTTCAGTGCTGCTCGCTAGCCACTCCCACTGCAGTTTCCCCATCAGCCTCTCTCCCAGGTCATTTTATTTAGTTTTATCTATTATTATAATTATTTATTTTTATTTTTATTTTTTTTGGGGGGGGGGGGCATGTGGGGCTTGGCAGGAATGGTTGTCTGGTGACAATCATTTTCTTTCTCGATAAAAAATGTCTGTGCAGGACAGGGTGTCTGTGCTGCACAGGATGAACAGTAGATATGTCTGTGCAGCACAGGGTGAACAGTAGTGATGTCCGTGCAGCACAGGGTGAAAAGTAGTGATGTCTGTGCAGCACAGGGTGAAAAGTAGTGATGTCTGTGCAGCACAGGGGGAACAGTAGTGCTGTCTGTGCAGCACAGGAGGAACAGTAGAGATGTCGGTAGCACAGGGTGAATAGAAGAGATGTCTGTGCAGGACAGGGGGATCAGTACAGATGCCTGTGCAGCACAGGGTGAATAGTAGAGATGTCTATGCAGCACAGGGTGAAAAGTAGTAATGTCTGTGCTGCACAGGGGGAACAGTAGTGCTGTCTGTGCAGCACAGGGGGAACAGTAGAAATGTCGGCAGCACAGGATGAATAGAAGAGATGTCTGTGCAGGACAGGGGGATCAGTACGGATGCCTGTGCAGCACAGGGTGAATTGTAGAGATTTTTGTACAGGATGAAGATAATTATGGTGCATTTTCTATGTGGAATCAACTCGGATAGAGTACTTTGGTCCCTATTAAATTAATATAAACATATTTATTTACGTAGAGAATTCAGCACACTGAAACATGACTAATAAACAAAATGTAACTACAGCACAGTGAGGTCTCCCAGGCCTGTCTGTCAGGAATGGGGTGAAGACAGGGTCACAGTTAGGGGCATGGCACCGACAGGGTGAGGTACAGGCAGAGGAAAGGCGCACACAGATACACACACACACACACACACATACTCATGCACACACACACATGTACACACACACACATACACATGCACACGCAAACACAGACACACACAGACACACGCATACACGCACACACACGCACATGCACATGCACATACAGGATAGCAGGAGGGCTGTGTGTTGGATCAGAATCAGCCACACTGATGATATCCGCTGGGGTCCCCCTGCAGGTGCAGCGTAACTCTCTGTCTGGGACACCGCAAGTTCACAGCACTGAAAAGTGGGGGCCAGGGTCCGGCTCCAGGATGGGAGGACTGGACCCCTTCTGTGCTGGGATAGGATGGTGCTGGCCTCAGGGGGGCGGAGCTCTGGTCTCATGTGGTCAGCAGTAGTCTGAGTAATCCTCCTCTACATAGTTGGCTGGGAACAGTCCCACCTGGAGGGGGGGGGGGGGGGGGGGGGGGCATAGTATAACCGTTAGGGAACTGAAGGTTGCAGGTTTGATTCCCAGGTAAGGGCACTACCGTTGTACCCTTGAGCAAGGTACTTAACCTCACTGCTTCTGTAATACATCCAGATGTATGAATGCTGACTTATACAATGGTCCAGTTACTCTGGATAAGAGCATCTGTACATGCCTGTAATGTAATGTAATGCAATGGACGAGCCATAGACATACAAGAGAAAGAAAGAAAGATGGAGAAGAGAGATGGAAAGGACACATGAGAGAGGGAGAGACATGGAAAGGCAGAGACAGGAAAGGACACCACAGAGAGAGACCTAACCCAAAAGAGAGAGAGAGAGAGCGAGAGACAGAGACAGAGACAGAGACAGAGGGAGGAGTGTCAGCATTCCGAGTCCCTCACCCTGCCATAAACCTCCCCCTTCCACCAGCCGTTGGAAGACTTTTTGGAGATGATCTTCACCGTGTCCCCCTCACGCAGGGACAGCTCGGTGCGGTCTCGAGCCGAGAAGTCGTAACGCGCCCTGGCTGTGCCAAAGTATCGCGTGATGCCCCCTGCTGGATGGGAGGATACAAAGCATTTACATAATCACAGATAAAATGTTGACCCACCAGTCAAGCTGTTCTTTAGCTGTTTACTGCTGCTGATGTCACAGGTGTCACCTGACCTAAAGGAAAGTGCAACAGATTCTTTAGGCCAACCAGATATTCAGCTCCTGCAGTTTTTCCATCCTCTCTCCTTCTTAGCTACAGAAAGAACTGGTATGTAATGGGAGTTTCTGGTGTGATGTTATATTTAAATGCGGGGGAACTTACTAGGAGCAGGTGGGCTGGCACTGTGCTCTGGCTCTTTAAAGGGGAACTGTAGGGGTGTGTCCAGGTCTTTGAAGTACTCCTTCAGGGTGTTTTTTTGATAGAACTCCACCAGGTCCTGTGAGAGCCAATGAACAGAGTTCTCATTGCCAAGTGGGCTGGACTAACTATACTACATTACCCATAATGCAGCAGCCGTGAAGTTAACTGTGCTTCATTACAGACAATAGCTGAGGGGATGTGAGTGACTGTACTACATTACCCAAGTCAACAGTGTCAGTATTATCCACAACAGCAGAAGTGTGTTATGTACTACATTTCCCATGGTGCTGAAGATCCATACCCACTAAGGTGTTAAGTTGTAGACAAGATGAAATTATATGCTTTAGTCTGTATCCATTAATACGAGTCTGGCAGGAAGTTTGTTACATACAATTAACCCTTTGAAGGCCTTCTTCTCGTTGATGCGAAAAAGCCCCTCTGCAGATGTAATCTTTATGTGTTTGGTGTCCAACTTGAACCTGGAAAACAGGGAAGAATCTGAGTGACACCTGTCAATCTAAATGGTAAAAAGATAACCACCTGACTTATGTCCAAAACTTATGTATTTACATGTGCATATGTACGTGTGTGTATGTGAGAAAGAGAGAGAGAAAGAGAGAGTGCACTTGTATGATGGAAATTGCAGGACTCACAGATGGATCATTCAGAAGTATGAGTGTTTGTGGTTCTACATGTGTAACATCCGCAGGTATCAGCACAGCATCACCTCACTGAAACTCACTTGATGCTGACCGCAAACTCGCCGGCATCCTTCTGCCTGACCAGGTACGTTCCGTCCGAGCGCGTCTGCAGCAGGTTTTTGGCAGCTGCTCGGTCCAAGTTCCCTGCAAACCTGTAGGGTAGAGCAGTGAGTCAGTGCTCTCATAATGAATAAGACTTAGGTAGAGCAGTGGGTCAATGTTGTCATAATGAATAAGACTCAGGTAGAGCAGTAAGGCCGTGCTGTCAGAATGAATAAGACTCAGGTAGAGCAGTGAGTCAGTGCTCTCATAATGAATAAGACTCAGGTAGAGCAATGAGTCAGTGCTCTTATAATGCATAAGACACAGAACAGTGATTCAGTGGTCTTACAATGAATAAGACTCAGGTAGAGCAGTGAGTCAGTGCTCTCATAATGAATAACTCAGGTAGAGCAGTGAGTCAGTGCCCAGAATAAGACTCAGGTAGAGCAGTGAGTCAGTGCTCTTATAATGAATAAGACTCAGGTAGAGCAGTGAATCAGTGCTCCTATAATGAATAAGAGACAGAACAGAGAGTCAGTGCTCTTATAATGAATAAGACTCAGGTAGAGCAGTGAGTCAGTGCTCTTATAATGCATAAGACACAGAACAGTGATTCAGTGGTCTTACAATGAATAAGACTCAGGTAGAGCAGTGAGTCAGTGCTCTCATAATGAATAACTCAGGTAGAGCAGTGAGTCAGTGTCCAGAATAAGACTCAGGTAGAGCAGTGAATCAGTGCTCCTATAATGAATAAGAGACAGAACAGAGAGTCAGTGCTCTTATAATGAATAAGACTCAGGTAGAGCAGTGAGTCAGTGCTCTTATAATTAATAAGACTCAGGTAGAGCAGTGAGTCAGTGCTCTTATAATTAATAAGACTCGGGTAGAGCAGTGAGTCAGTGCTCTTATAATGAATAAGACACATAACAGTGAGTCACTGCTCTTATAATGAACAGTGAGTCAGTGCTGTGAATTGCTGACATGCACATAATGGTACAGATATAGCAGAAGGCTTATTAAGACTTTACGCACCAGGGGAACCCCGTCAAATCTGGAGTGGCTCTCTGTGGACAGGGAGAGAAATTTGAGGCCACATAGACACATGGCATTTAGCAAAGATCCAGAGCAACTTCCACAGCTTGCATTTTCCCTATCAATGACCCTGCTACATCCGGGAATGAACCAGCCCAGTCTCCTCACCACTATACTACTCTGCCACATAGTGATAAATCATTCATTACTGTTTGCCCGTTTAGACTGTGGCTATTGTCAGTGCTGATGTATTAAACAGAGACAACAGCCCCCCTTCAGCTAAAAATAAACACCTGAGTTACTCTCAGATGACTTTTCATGGCCTTCAGATGACGCCCCCCCAAATGACCACTCATGACCTCTAGATAACCCTATCATGACTCCCCCTTGATGACTCCTCATGACCTCTACATGAACCCCTCATGACCCCCAATGACCCCACATGACACTCACTGGGATGAAGGGTCGCACTTTAGAAGAAGGAAACCAGCCCGTTTCTCCCACCGCCATATTCCGGCCCTGGAAGAGAAGAGAAAAAAAAAAAATCAGTGACCCTTCTTTGACCTTTGAACTTTGCTCCCAGGAGCCCACACATCTACAGCACAGCACTCACAACAACTGCTGTTTTATTGTCCTTGGCCAGTAATACTCTACTATCACCAACAGGGGAAGCATTTTACCTAGTAAATTCAACAGCATGGAGGAAGGTTCATGTTATGATCCAGTTGTTCTTTCAGTGTGCTTTGGTGGTGGGGAGCACTAATAATTCTGTAGTGTGTGTTTTTTTTATTTTTATATTTAATTCAGATTTATCTGTGTATATGTACTTTTGCAGCCTGTGTTCACTTGTCACTATTATGAAATTGAGAGAGGAATTGGGTGAGAGAGAAAACGAAAGAGCTGTTCATGCTCTTTCATTTTGAAAGTTATTGCTGAGGTCGTCCTGTGTAGGCTCCTCCCTGCTGCCACAGGAAACAGACTCACTGTTCTGCAGTGATGCGTGCAACCAAGACGTGCCATGTGAGTGTCAGTGGGAGACAGACTTAGGGTGTATTCAGCACCCCAGTCCCTGAGCCACAGTAACTCCCAAAAACACACAGACTCTCTTTCACCGTTACCTCCAAAACACACACATCAACCACCATCACCTCCAAAACACACACATCAACCATGAGCACTTCCAAAACACACATATCAACTATGATCACCTGCAAAACACACACACCAACCACCATCACCTCCAAAACACACACATCAACCATCATCACCTCCAAAACACACACAAGATTCAAGATTTCCTTTATTCTCTTCGAGGGGCAATTAGTCCCAGTGCTACAATGCTACTCTATGAGTACTGTACATCTAATGTCTAATGTGTGTGAATAATATCTAATGTGCATGTGCCCCTATCAAGTTTTAGTTTAAGTTTATTTTTTGAAGACATTAAATAAAAGAAAAAAACACACACAAACAATGTTACAATACATAAAACAAAACAATAGTGTAAAAAGTGAGGTTAGAAGTCCAAAAGGGCTTATGCGTGAACCTCACTCTGAAACACCAAATAAACAAGATTAATTTCTTATGTACAGTATACTGCACACGGGCCCACCCAGTCCCTGCCAGGGGTAATTCTGAACTCTGATGCACGGCAGCCATTTTGGACCAGAACCAGAGGGAGGTGGAGAAGAAGCCACATAAAGTATTTTACACAGGGATTTGTAATTAACCTGACAGTGATGACCAGGACCTCATGACATGCGATTTCTAATCACCATCCACCAACTTAAATTTAGAAGGACACTCTGGAGAAGATGCGCCAGAAGATAAGTCTTAGGGACACCAGCGTCAGTATGTCTGCTCATCAGAGAGTCCCTTGATCTCATCATGATCATAGTTGGTATTGATTGCTGATAGTACTGCACCCAGGAGTGACTGATCAGAAGCTACTCAAGTAAGCAGACATGCTAATTCAGTCACTGTACGACTGTACTTGACAGGAACCACAGACTCATCCCCCATGTCCTGTGTAAGGAGAGTTTATCGTTTCACTCAGATCACATCTGCTGCTACTGCCAGTTAAAAAAGTAACTTTATTTCCATAAATAAGCAAGTTGTAAGATTGTTTTTTTCTTTTTTCTTAACAGCCCTCGCTTGTTTCCAATGTGTTGTAGAGCACATAGAACTAAAGTAACTGGATTCAATTAAAAAATTTAAAAGTGGCTATGGACGCATGCATTTATATGAGACCCTTGGCCCCAAATGCAGTCAACCAATTAAACAAAACCAAAAAAAAAGTTATTATTTATTATTCTTTGGTGACTTCTGTGTGATTTTATTGTATTTTGTTTCCACATATGGATTTCTATTTCCGGTTTGAGACCCGAGACAAGTTTCCAGCCTATGTTAGACAATGAAGTTCTATTCTATTTCATCTCCTTGTATGGTCATGTGATACAGGCAAACCGCGCTCACAGCAAGATCTGTCCAAACTTCACGCTCTGCACATGGAACGTGTAAAGCTTCAGGAGAAGGGGAGGTAAAGAGGTGAGAGGGCCATTTTCTCATTTAGTAGGCATCTGTTTGACAGTGAGTTTTAGAATCAATTAAGATTCATAAAATAGCTGTAGAATTTTAAATATGAGCCTGTCCATCTGCTGATGTTTGTATATGAGAATGTACATATGTACAAGCCCCGAAAATTTTCTTTGATTGCTAATTTTTTTAATTAGCTGCCAAGTATTTGTAAGAGACAGTGAAAGATTAACATAAACTGTCATAATGTTTACTTTAAATATATTCAAATAGCCCCCCCAAGCCAGATGTCCCTGCTCTTTGATTGGTTGAGCAGTAAGAGGAAGCTTGGCAACAACTGGCTTATAGGATCATGAAATACAGTTCCAGACTACATCTGTCCAGAACCAACTGGTACAGCAGAGCAGGTTTTCTGTAACAGCCACTTGGTCACCTGGAACAGATCTCAGTTTTGTACGCACACACACACACTCACACACACACACACACATGCTTTAAGGGTATGAAGGATTAAAAATGAAAAAAAAAATCAATACATATTTGAGAATGTAGAATATGCCTCTTGATAACGAGCTGTACACAACTCAAACCCTGTTGATCTGCAAGCCCCACCCCTTCCTGCAAGCCCGGGCCCCCTCCTCGTCTTCTCACCTCCCACCACTGCAGATCCACCTCTGCCCGCATCAGCTCGATGACATCACCCATGGAGAGGTGCAGCGGTTGGCCGAATGCAACGGGGGGTGGAGGCAATCCAAAATACTCCTGACAGACCTCCATCTTTGGCAAGACTGGAGGGGTCAGACACAACATTATTAAAGGAGAACGTGACATATATGGGCTTTGCTACACAATGAGAAATAAACAGGCATTATTAAATGCTCAATCCTGAAATTAAGGAACTGGGCTTGTAACCGAGAGGTCGCAGGTTCGATTCCCGGGTAGGACACTGCCGTTGTACCCTTGAGCAAGGTACTTAACCGAAATTGCTTCAGTATATATCCAGCTGTATAAATGGATACAATGTAAAAATGCTATGTAAAAGTTGTGTAAGTCGCTCTGGATAAGAGCGTCTGCTAAATGCCTGTAATGTAATGTAATGAAAGATGAGAGAAAAACACAGGCATTATTAAACGCTTAAGACTGGAGGAGTAGAGAAATACGGCATTATTAAGCGCTTATGACTGGAGAATTAGAGAAATACAGGCATTATTAAATACTTATGACTGGAGAATTAGAGAAACACAGGCATTATTAAATGCTTATGAGTGGAGGATTAGAGAAACACAGGCAAATGCTTCAGGTTCAGGGGTGGATGAGACACATACAGGCACTATTAAACACTTACGACTGCATCAGCATTAAAAATGTCAGACACTGTGAAACTATTCCTCTTACTCTTACCTGAATCAGGTGGCCTGCTGCCTCCGGACCGCTGGTTCTTGTTCTGAAAGACAAAAATGTATTATTTCTTAAACACTCATGGCAACACTCAAACCCCCCAAATTCATGCCCATGCCCAAGGGGCTGGCCCAACGCAGAAGGGAACAGGAGGGCGGTACCTTTTTCATGGTGCCAGAGGTGTCTGAAAAACAAACACACAAAACTGTTCTCACACCACTGCACAGGAAAACAATCTTATCACACCATCAGTGTTAATCACAGTGTTGACCTCAGCCTGCACAGAAATCATATATTATATTACATTACATTACATTACATTTATTTGGCTTTTATCCAAAGCGACGTACAAAAAGTGCATCTTAATCTTTCTGAACCGGATAATGCACAGGTGAGGTCAATAATGCCAAATCACTGGCAAGGAAAGTGTAATGGGGGCTGTGTACAGACAGGGATTTGGGGGAAATGGAGGGGGAGAGGTGGGGACAGGGGATTTGAGGGAAAGCAAGGGGGAGAGGTGGGGACAGGGGATTTGGGGGAAAGGATTAGGGTTTAGGGTTGGAAGGGGAGTGGTGCCAGCACAGCGTACCTGAGTTCCGTCCGCAGGCAGGGACTCTGCCCAGGCATTCTTTATGAGCTGCTACCTTACAGCGTGTGCAGCGGTAACCCTGGAAGAATATCCCTCTGAGAGAGAGAGAGAGAGAGAGAGAAAGGGGAGAGAGAGAGAGAGAGAGAGGAAGAGATAGGGAGAGGGAGGGGGAGGGGGTGTTACTTCTGGGTCTATATTTTGTATAGGCTATTTCTGTCTTTAATGTGTTACTTATTTCTATAATGTTCTGTGTGTGTGTGTGTGTGTGTGTGTGTGTGTGCGTGTGCGTGTGCGTGTGCGTGTGCGTGCGCGTGCGCGTGCGCGTGCGCGTGCGCGTGTGTGCGTGCGTGCGTGTGTGTGTGCGTGTGCGTGCGCGTGCGCGTGCGCGTGCGCGTGCGCGTGCGTGTGCGTGTGTGTGTGTATGCTGAACCCACCTGAGCAGCATGCAGCAGGCCTTGCAGGACGTGGTCTCCTCAAAGCAGTGCATCTGGAAGTCATGGTTGTTGGCTGTGTGGTTATCAGGGAACATGTTCGACCTGGTGGCAGTGGCAGTGAATGCAAATCAATGCAGAGTTAACACACATGTATACACATACACGCAAGCACACACATACACACACTGCCAAATCTCAGAGAACCTATAAACACATGAGAGCACTGCGTGAAGGTGTGTTGTGGTACAGTATTACAGTGTGTTATGGAGTGTTAAGGTGCGTTAGGTTGCAGTGTTAAAGCACATCAGTGTGCAGTGTTAAGGTCCCTTAGGGTGCAGTGTTAAGGTGCGTTGGGTGGTGGTTTCGCTCACTGAGCCATTTGAAACTGCTCCAGCCATTTCCTCTTCAGCTCCTTGGTTTTGAAGTAGAGATCGTAGCTGCTGTCATCGTAGGAGTCTATTAGATAGAACGCACTGGACCACTGCAGAACAACGCCAGTGCCCCGTATGAGTTTAACATTCTCAATTTAATATTACCCTGTCTGCTTTGATGAATCTGAATCTGTCATTCATTTAAATTCATATTTCATGATTTGTAATTTATCATCTTGAATGCATTTGTTCCAAGCTGTGAAATTCAGGGTAAAAAGAAAATATCAAGCTTGTTTTATTTATTCATAGATTCACACCAAAAGGCCTTTCAACCTCCATACTCCAGAGTGAGAGAGGTAAGAAGAGGAAAAAAGAGGGCAAAGAGGGAGATAATAAGTGATGCCTGAAAGAGGAGGAGAGGAGGAGATAAGAAGGGTGAGAGAGAGAGAGAGAGAGAGAGAGAGGGAGAGAGAGTGAAAAGAGGGAGGGAAAGACCTTCTTATTGTCCCGTTCTCCTCCCGGATCATCCAGGACCTGATAGTTCTGCAGTTCGATCAGCTTTTTCAGCTCCAGGTTGTCTCCACTCTTCCTCTTACAAACCAGCATGGCCTTGTCGAACAGGAAGGCGTACCTGCACAGACACACCTGCGTCAGCCACCAGCTCCGCCCCCTACGGAAGCACAACTCACAGCCACACCCCACAACAGCCAAACCCCCAGGCCATGGCCCCTCCCCGTAGTTACAGTCCAAAGTCACACCACTCCAGTCACACCTACAAGCTGTGCCCCTCCCCATCCTGCGCCCCTCATACCTGTCCTGTTTGGATCTCTTCTCTGAACTGCAAATCTTCAGTTCTCCGTCAATTTTGGGACGGCCATACAGAGCGAGAGACTGGGTCTGAGGAAGAGAAGAACCTTACTGGATAAAGACAACATGCTGACTCTTCATCACGGACAGAAACAATACTTACTGTGTTAATTCCCTGTAGCTGTACTGATGTAATACAGGAAAGAGTGTTAATTCCCTACAGCTGTACTGATGTAATACAGGAAAGAGTGTTAATTCCCTGTAGCTGTACTGATGGATTACAGGAAAGAGTGTTAATTCCCTGTAGCTGTACTGATGTAATACAGGAAAGAGTGTTAATTCCCTGTAGCTGTACTGATGGAGTACAGGAAAGAGTGTTAATTCCCTGTAGCTGTACTGATGTAATACAGGAAAGAGTGTTAATTCCCTGTAGCTGTACTGATGAAGTACAGGAAAGAGTGTTAATTCCCTGCAGCTGTACTGATGTAATACAGGAAAGAGTGTTAATTCCCTGTAGCTGTACTGATGAAGTACAGGAAAGAGTGTTAATTCCCTGTAGCTGTACTGATGTAATACAGGAAAGAGTGTTAATTCCCTGTAGCTGTACTGATGAAGTACAGGAAAGAGTAGTAATTCCCTGCAGCTGTACTGATGTAATACAGGAAAGAGTGTTAATTCCCTGTAGCTGTACTGATGAAGTACAGGAAAGAGTAGTAATTCCCTGTAGCTGCACTGATGTAATACAGGAAAGAGTGTTAATTCCCTGTAGCTGTACTGATGAAGTACAGGAAAGAGTGTTAATTCCCTGCAGCTGTACTGATGTAATACAGGAAAGAGTGTTAATTCCCTGTAGCTGTACTGATGTAATACAGGAAAGAGTGTTAATTCCCTGTAGCTGTACTGATGTAATACATGAAAGAGTGGTAATTCCCTGCAGCAGGTCCCCACCATGTTCTCGATGGACAGCTGGAAGGTGGTGATCTGCCGGAGGATCTCGTTGTCTCGTTTGACTTCGTTCACACACTGCGCCAAGTCCTGAGATAGAAAAAGAAAGAGACACGCCCACTATTCACCATTTCACTTTAAGGACTGCTGCTCTGCTCAACATTTATTCTCTCTCCGCCTCACTGTTCACCCCTTAACCATTACGGTTCATCACTTCATCTGTCTGCCTCAGAAAACTGCTGGGTTGTGCTTCACCAACAACAGGTACAACAGGTACAATAACAGGTGGCAGCACAAAGGGTTACAAAGCGACAGGGCGACAGGGGAGAGGATGAGATGGTGTGTAGCAGAGAGAGGGGTGTGTACAGGGTGAGAGGGTGTGTAGTACAGGATGAGAGGGTGAGGGGTGTGTACAGGGTGAGAGGGTGTGTAGTACAGAGTAAGAGGGTGAGGGGTGTGTACAGGGTGAAAGGGTGTGTAGTACAGAGTAAGAGGGTGAGGGGTGTGTACAGGGTGAGAGGGTGTGTAGTACAGGGTGAGAGGGTGAAGGGTGTGTACAGGGTGAAAGGGTGTGTAGTACAGGGTGAGAAGGTGAGAGGGTGTGTAGTACAGAGTGAGAGGGTGAGGGGTGTATACAGGGTGAGAGGGTGAGGGGTGTATACAAGGTGAGAGGGTGTGTAGTACAGGGTGAGAGGGTGAGAGGTGTGTAGTACAGGGTGAGAGGGTAAGAGGGTGTGTAGTACAGGGTGAGAGGGTGAGGGGTGTATACAGGGTGAGAGGGTGAGGGGTGTATACAAGGTGAGAGGGTGTGTAGTACAGGGTGAGAGGGTGAGAGGTGTGTAGTACAGGGTGAGAGGGTAAGAGGGTGTGTAGTACAGGGTGAGAGGGTGAGGGGTGTGTAGTATAGGGTGAGAGGGTGTGTAGTACAGGGTGAGAGGGTGTATAGTACAGGGTGAGAGGGTGTGTAGTACAGAATGAGAGGGTGTATATTGGGTGAGAGGGTGAGGGGTGTATATTAGTACAGGATGAGAGGGTGTATAGTACAGGGTGAGAGGGTGTGTAGTACAGGGTGAGAGGGTGTATAGTACAGGATGAGTGGGTGAGAGGGTGTATACAGGGTGAGAGGGTGAGGGGTGTATACAGGGTGAGAGGGTGAGGGGTGTATACAAGGTGAGAGGGTGTGTAGTACAGGGTGAGAGGGTGTATAGTACAGGGTGAGAGGGTGAGAGGTGTGTAGTACAGGGTGAGAGGGTGAGGGGTGTGTAGTACAGGGTGAGAGGGTGTATAGTAGAGGGTGAGAAGGTGTGTAGTATAGGGTGAGAGGGTGTATAGTACAGGGTGAGAGGGTGTGTAGTACAGGGTGAGAGGGTGTGTAGTACAGGGTGAGAGGGTGAGAGGGTGTGTAGTACAGGGTGAGAGGGTGTATAGTAGAGGGTGAGAAGGTGTATAGTACAGGGTGAGAGGGTGTATAGTACAGGGTGAGAGGGTGTATAGTACAGGGTGAGAGGGTGTGTAGTACAGGGTGAGAGGGTGTATAGTACAGGGTGAGAGGGTGAGAGGGTGTATAGTAGAGGGTGAGAGGGTGTATAGTACAGGGTGAGAGGGTGTGTAGTACAGGGTGAGAGGGTGTGTAGTACAGGGTGAAAGGGTGTATAGTACAGGATGAGTGGGTGTATAGTACAGGGTGAGAGGGTGTATAGTACAGGGTGAGAGGGTGTATAGTACAGGGTGAGTGGGTGTATAGTACAGGGTGAGAGGGTGTATAGTACAGGGTGAGAGGGTGTATAGTACAGGATGAGTGGGTGTGTAGTACAGGGTGAGAGGGTGTGTAGTACAGGGTGAGAGGGTGTGTAGTACAGGGTGAGAGGGTGTATAGTACAGGGTGAGAGGGTGTGTAGTACAGGGTGAGAGGGTGAGAGGGTGTATAGTACAGGGTGAGAGGGTGTATAGTACAGGGTGAGAGGGTGTGTAGTACAGGGTGAGAGGGTGTGTAGTACAGGGTGAGAGGGTGAGAGGGTGTATAGTACAGGGTGAGAGGGTGTATAGTACAGGGTGAGAGGGTGTGTAGTACAGGGTGAGAGGGTGTATAGTACAGGGTGAGAGGGTGAGAGGGTGTATAGTACAGGGTGAGAGGGTGTGTAGTACAGGGTGAGAGGGTGAGAGGGTGTATAGTACAGGGTGAGAGGGTGTATAGTACAGGGTGAGAGGGTGTGTAGTACAGGGTGAGAGGGTGTGTAGTACAGGGTGAGAGGGTGTGTAGTACAGGGTGAGAGGGTGTATAGTACAGGGTGAGAGGGTGTATAGTACAGGGTGAGAGGGTGTGTAGTACAGGGTGAGAGGGTGTGTAGTACAGGACTCACCCGCATGGCATCCAAGGCTGTGCGCAGATTCTCTTTCTCTGCAGGATTAGTGGTGTGTTTCACCAGCTCCTGAGACCAGAGAGAGAAACACACTGAGCCACAGCAACTCACACACGCATACACACACATCCACAAACACACGCACGCACACACAAACACACACACACGATCATGTTCCTCTGAAAGTAGTTTGTGTATTTAGTAGGTGCAGACGTACCTGTAAAAGTAGGTGATATTTAAGGACCCTCTGCATGGGGACCATGAGGAGATCTCGCAGGGAAAATCTGCCGCTGTTTGCTCGTTTGGAGCATTCCTGAACCGTGGGGAAAGGCAGAGAGCGCGAGAGGAGAAGATGGATGAATGAAGGAAAAAATACATTAGCATGGCAAAAGAAGGACTCTGACAGACAGTGTGGGCGGAGCTCTGGCTGACAGTGTGGACAGGGCTCTGACTGACAGTGTGGGTGGAGCTCTGTCTGACAGGGTGGGCGGGGCTCTGATTGATAGTGTGGGCGGAGCTCTGTCTGACAGGGTGGGCGGGGCTCTGACTGACAGGGTGGGCGGAGCTCTGACTGACAGGGTGGGCGGGGCACTGATTGACAGTGTGGGCGGGGCATTGATTCACACCTCCAGCTTCATGCGCACATCCTCTTTAGTGCTGGCGATCTTGTCCAGGTGTTTGGTGGCCGACTCCACCTGGCTGCAGTAGCGGCCGTAGGGCAGTAACCTGGAGACAGAATGCTCGTCAGACTGAGAATGCTGGGAGAAGGCCTGGCATTTAGCTTAGCCAGGTGAGAAGTGTACAAGTGAGCAGAGTACAGGTGACCAGTGTCCAGGTGAACAGTGTTCAGGTGAGCAGTGTGCAGTGTGCAGGTGAGCAGTGTGCAGGTAATAGTATCCAGGTGAGCAGTGTTCAGGGAGCAGTATCCAAGTGAGCAGTGTGCAGGTGAGCAGTGTGCAGGGTGTGCAGTGTCCAGGTGAGCAGTGTGCAGGTAGCAGTGTCCAGGTGAGCAGTGTTTAGGTGAGCAGTGTGCAGATGAACAGTGTTCAGGTGAGCAGTGTACAGGTGAATAGTGTCCAGGTAGGCAGTGTTCAGGTGAGCAGTGTGGTACCTCTCCTTGTAACTGATGAAGACCTGGTACAGGTTCTCCGCCCCACAGGAGAGAATGGAGGTGCGGATCTCCTCCAGGAGGCTGCGGTGTGTAGAGGCCAGCTCCTGCCCAGTCAGATTGATTTACATGTAACATTTACACACTCACAGGGGTGCAGGAGGGGCTACATCCCGCCCCATGCTAAAAACAGGTCAAACTGTCCAGCTAAATAATAACAGGGCTATTTGCCACATAATGTGGAGATAAAGATGGAGAGATGAAGGGAGTAATAGAGATGGAGAGATAAAGGGAGTGATAAAGAGATGGAGAGACAGAGTGATAGAGAGATGGAGAGATAGAGAGAGTAATAGAGAGATGGAGAAATAGACAAACCTTGATGTTGATGAAAATGTTCTCAACGTCCTGAGGCTGCAGAAACCGCTGGAGAGGCTTCATGAAGTGCTGCAGGAGACAGAGACAGAACGGGAGTGAGACTGTGTGTGTGTGTGTGTGTGTGTGTGAGTGAGTGAGTGTGTGTGTGTGTTTGTGTGTGTGTGTGTGTGAGTGAGTGTGAGTGTGTGAGTGTGTGTGTGTGTGTGTGTGTGTGTGAGTGAGTGAGTGTGTGTGTGTGTTTGTGTGTGTGTGTGTGTGAGTGAGTGTGAGTGTGTGAGTGTGTGTGTGTGTGTGTGTGTGAGTGAGTGTGAGTGTGTGAGTGTGTGTGTGTGTGTGTGAGTGAGTGTGAGTGTGTGAGTGTGTGTGTGTGTGTGTGAGTGAGTGTGAGTGTGTGAGTGTGTGTGTGTGTGTGTGTGTGAGTGTGAGTGTGTGAGTGTGTGTGTGTGTGTGTGTGAGTGAGTGTGAGTGTGTGTGTGTGTGTGTGTGAGTGAGTGTGAGTGTGTGAGTGTGTGTGTGTGTGACTGTGCGTGTGAGTTGTGAGTGTGTGTGTGTGTGTGAGTGTGAGTGGTGAGAGTGTGTGCGTGAGCGTGTGTGTGTGCGCGTGTGTGTGTGTGTGTGTGTGTGTGAGTGTGAGAGGTGAGAGTGTGTGCGTGAGCGTGTGTGTGTGTGTGAGTGTGTGAGGGCGAGTGGTGAGAGAGTGTGTGTGCGTGTGTGTACTTATACAACTTTTTAAAAATATGGCATTTATATATCATTTATACAGCTGGATATACGGTGTATATGTCTCTTTATGTGTGTATGCTTCTGTATATATATATATATATATATATATATATGCCTACATGTGTACTTGTGTAGTTTTAGTGGCACCTTTAATATGGACTCCAGGGTGTCAGTGTACTTCTCCTCTGTCTGTCTGATCTCCTGCAGGCAGCAGTTCCTCTTGTCCACCTCTGGCATCTTCTGCTGCAGATACATTACAACAGACCTCTTACCTTTCAGGTAACATTGCCGTGAACCTCTTACCTTTCAGGTAACATTACAGTAGATTTCTTAACTTTCGGGTAACAGTACAGTAGATTTCTTAACTATCAGATAACATTACAGTAAATATCTTACCTTTCAGTAACATTACAGTAGACCTCTTACCTTTTTAGGTAACATTACAGTAGACCTCTTACTATTCAGGTAATATCACAGAAAATATCTTACCTTTCAAGTAACATCATAGTAGACCTCTTACCTTTCAGTAACATTACAGAAGACCTCTTACTTTTCAGGTAACATTACAGTAGACCTCTTACCTTTCAGGTAACATTACAGTAGACGTCTTACTATTCAGGTAATAATATCACAGAAAATATCTTACCTTTCAGGTAACATTACAGTATATCTCTCAGCCCAGGTAACATTACAGAGGATCTGACATTCAGGTTGAATTACTGTTGATCTCGCTAACTCAGGTAAAATTGAATTTTATCTCTTTCTCAGCACAGGGTAATATTTAAATTTGGTCTCTCCTTATCCCTCAGCTGAGGTAACCTCACTAGAGCTCTCTCCATATCACCCCTGACTCGACCCACCTCCTGGGCATCTGCCCTCATCAGGTCCTCATAGATCTCGTCTCCTTCATCAACCTCGTCTTCCACACAGTCATACAGATCATCATCCTCATCTGCTGTGTCACTGTACAAAGAGAGACACCCGTCATACAGCCACTGTCACAGAGTTAAGCACACACACACACTGCACATACACACATGCACACACACACACTCACACACCGCACATACACACACATACACACACACATAAAAATACGAACACACACACATGCACACACACACACACACCGCACATACACACACACATAAAAATACAAACACACACACACACACACACACACATAAAAATACAAACACACACACACACATACACATACCCACACACACGTACACATACAAACACACACACCTATACACAAACACACACACACACACACACACAAAAACTTACTCTATCTGGTCGGACAGGCCATTGTAGATTTCTTCATCGGGAACACTGCCCTCTAATGGAAATGGCCTGTAGAAACAGAACGACCACTCAGGGACAAGAACAACTGACTGCATTGACCAAATAAACCATAAACACACACTCACTATCCTACCCGTACTGACCAAAGTAAACCATAAACACACATTCACTATACTGACTGCACTGACCAAATTAAACCACAAAAACACACTCACCATACTGACCACTGTGACTAAAGTAAACCACAAACACGCACTCACCATACTGACCACTGTGACTAAAGTAAACCACAAACACGCACTCACCATACTGACCACTGTGACTAAAGTAAACCACAAACACGCACTCACCATACTGACCGCACCAATAACACTGATCACAACCAATCATGCAGTAATAACCATACTAATCCCACCCCGTAATTAAACACACATTAACCACACTAAAATCATAGATCAATTAAGCGTACACGTATCACACAAGCCATACTGACATTAACTCACTGCGATAAACATCAATCAAATATGATCATTCTGACCACAGCAATCTCTCACACTGATGACAGTGCAATAATAATCAGTAAAAGACATAGAAACCTCACCGGTCATACTGAAATATCCATAGCCAATGAAATGAACATGCTAAGAGCCAGATCAGGCAGCACTCACCAGTACTCCACCTGCACAGCCTACACTACAGGGTTTTCAGCACGCCCCTTTAAGGGACCCCTGCGGTTTTCATTCCGACCACAAGCACAATCCGTAAATGAGTCATCAATCGCTCTCGATAAGATACACCTGATCTCTGTTTGTGGAGAGATTTCCCCTCTTAAAGCCACATAACGAATAGCTATGTACACCGTGAATAAACGTCCCTTATTCACATCCCTGGACCTTCAATGAGTACGTTTACCAGTGCTTTCATTTTCTGTCTGTTCTGTGTTACAACGGGGTCACTTTTGCAATTGATTAGATCCAGTCTTTTCAACAGGGGATCCACAGACCCCTGGAGGTCCTTGCAGGTACTGCACGAGGTCCCTGGCCAGACTAGATATGTAAATGTAATGACTATATATATATAGACTTTGGAAAAATTTTCTAAATATAAATCCCTTTCAGAAGAGGACCCTTTTTAACTTATGATGCAGGTCCCCCCGGATGTCTTTGAGCTTGGCTTGAGGTCCCTGGATCACAAAAGGCTGGATTAAATTATATTCTGACAACTGATATTGCCGAAAGCGTGAGTCACGTTGAAGACAAAACACATTGCAAGGAGCCAACCCTATATTGTGCCAACATGTAAGTAAAGGAAATATGTAAGGGGAAAAAATGAAAGAATTTATGTGTGTGCTTTCAGCAACCTTGATTAAGATGCTGGCTGTAACAGAAGCCATCAAACAGAGGGGTCTTGGGGGTCTTGACAGTGTTTGAACCCCTTCCGTAGTATAATGCTTGAGGTACGGTTCAGGCCCAGATCTCTGTAAAGCTGCTTTGTGACAATGCCCTTTGTAAAAAGCTCTATACAAAACGAACTTGATCTGAACTGAACTGCTGCTAATACAGGGTGGCCAGGTACTTACTGGATTCCCCGCTCTGTTGCAATCGATGTGTAGGACAGGGATGACAGCGTTTCAATCACCTGAAAAAGGACAGAAGCATTACTTCTAGAGAAACGCTCTCTTTTCTCTCCGCGGTTTAATTGTCGTCATGGATTCAATCACACCCTCCGCCTTCGTGGGTATTTTTTTTTTTTCTTAGAATTTCAGCTGTTTCCTTCTGAGAAAAAAGATTCAACATTAAACAGCATCAAAGGTCAAAATGCCTTAACAGCAAAGCTAATATTACTGCTATTTTTATTTTTTTTATTGTCCTTACTGTTTCAGTCCTTTATTCATAATGGCCCATGTATTATATTGCATGTGGGAAAATTAATTATTTGATTAAATTACTCTCACTGTCCAGTCTGCCAAGATACAAACACATCAACTATATCCCTCACTCAAACCAACAAAATTGAACCTCCATCCTTTGCTCTACCCGCCAGAACTGTACTTCCTGTTTCCCTCTTATATGTACTGAACCCAACTGAATTGCATTTCCTGTTTCCCATGTCCTTACTGAACCGCTTATTGAATCTTTATTTAAACTTTGTTTTCCTTAATCTTTATTGTTTTGCTTAATGATTCTCCCCCTGGAATAAGCATTAAGGAAAACATAAAGATCCTTATTGATCCCCTTTACAGTATTTGTGTTGCTTTAGGCTTGCTCCTGTCGGGGTTTAGGCCAGGGTTGTCTGTGAAACATATTGCGATAATTGCTGTGAAATACACTATATAAATAAATGTGATTGATTGACTGATATGTTTCTGTTACAATAATTTTTTAAAACAGAAGTCACTTTTTAAGAACAGATAACGGAATCCTCTGAACACACTTTTCACTAGCAAAATGATGTAATGCTCAAAATAAAAAATGCATGCCACAAGCTCAAATAAGTCCATCAAAACAGATTCATTTGTCACTTTATGAAAAGTTAAATTCATCTATCATTTCATAAAGGTAAAATGAAATCAAAGTGATTAATAAATTAAATAATGAATTCATCAAGTGTCAATACGTCCTGTGCACATGCTCTTTTTCATTCATTGCTTTCTGCTTCCTTTATCTTTGTAATTGAGCCCTTCAGAGCGCTATTTCCTGTGACATCACAGTTCAAACAAGTTGAACATTAGCATTGTTCCAAATTAACTGAATGGTATGGACTCCCTAGCGGTTCATCCCAAAATTATTTATCATTAATGATTTTTTTTTAAATTTTGTAGTTATTTTTGTTTTTATTTTGCATCCTCAGGAAAAGGTGTTTAATTCTTTTTTCAGCCTCAGAAAAACAAACATTAAGCCACAAACAAGCAACATGTCATTCTGTGAGGAACGCAGATTTGAATGGGGTGTCAGAACGGCTTGTCCTTGTTGAACAATTTAGTTTTCCAGTTATCCTCATTGCATTAATCAGCCTTACTTAGACTGTGATAATTCTACTTCCTGTTTTCCGTCTGCGCTGACTCAGATGCCCTGCCCCTTTCAGAAGAGTTCAGCTCCAAATAAGGGCGGCTTTGGCAGAGGCACATTTTGAAAATATGGACATTTTCTTTAATTTTTTAAAACTTATAGTGAAGAACCACAGCAAAATTTTACACAAACTCCGAGTACTGTAATCTTACAGCGTCTACATACACATTTTTAGAAAATGCAGCACACTGTGAAAACTGTGCCATAAATATCTGTGGCCAGGCCTAAACCGATGCTGATTTGCGCTGTTATTGCAGTTTCAGAGGTCTAACTTCCCTTTCCAGTCTTGTGAAAGGGCAAAAGTTCTGGGGTATTTCACCTCCATGGCGTGAGTTTAAAAGAGTTTCTTAACAGATTACATTGAGGGCTTCCCAAACTGGGCCCTGACAGAGGAGTCTCAGAGATGGTCGTCAGCAAACTGGAAGAAATATGTTTCGTCTTAAAAACAAGCACTTTTTTAAAAAATGAACACGTTTTAGACTTTTAGATTAAAATAAATCTTGTCCATGCTTACATACCCTTGCTAATATTGTGATCAATGTAAATATTGAATATTAATTTTGTACTCGATGGCTGTATTATACTGTACAATACTGCTGTTCACACAGATCAAAGATAAGATGACATCTCAATTTAGACATGCTTCCACGTGCTAGTGTCTTCAATCGTAGCTCATTTTCAGCCTATAGTCCCAAACAACAAACTAATGTAATTAAATATATTCAAAATCTATTTAAATGTATGAAATGCATAAATTAACAAGATATATGTAAATATATATTTAAATATATTTATGAAATGATTAACACTCACTGTGTATATACTTCAATATATTACTATATAATTATATTGAAATATATGTAAATATATGTGATAAATATGCAGAAGTAATGAAAAGATTTGGGAACCTCCCGTATAAATGAATCTATTAAGGTACAGTACAGTTGTAATTACCCCATTGACAGGCCCTGATTAGCACTTAGCCCCGGTTAGTAGTCAGGGGGGAATTGCCCATGCCTATGTCACAATATAGGTTTAACCCGAGCCTGTCAACATGCCTGATTGTGACCATTTTCGATAAAAAATTTTAAAAAACGGCATCGTAGGGAAGTAGCTGGCCCACTTTTACTTTTTAAGACCGAAACAGGAAACAATGTGAAAGAGCTCTGTTACATCAGACCAAATGAAGTAAATTCAACGGATTTGCCAGTCCATGGGGACAAACTACAAGGCTACTGTAATTTAGGGTCTGACCCGACATAACAGTTTTATCTGCACAGTTCAGGCAAAGACTCCCACTGAGCCTGTTCAAAAAGAACAAAATGAAACAGACACCAAGGAGGACGGCATGATATGACGGTCTGAAAATCGGGCCTTTGCAGTCTGCTGGTTCAATTAATTCCCTGATAGATCACTACAACTCAACCCTTAACTTTTCTTCAGTAAATTTCCAGCTGCAAAATGACATTATGTGTATATAAAAATTTATCAAATGGATATGAGCTAATGTTAAATGAACTTAATTTAAATTCATGTTTCGAGACTGCTTACTTTTATTTTTGACTGAAAGAGAAGGACATGCAAAATCCTCACTAACTCAACATGCTCAAATCTCCATCTAAGCACAAGGACTTTGTTTTGACAACTAACTTTTTTGATCTATCACCTCTTCTTCCTTGTTTTACGTCAAAATGTGTCATATGCTATTTTGGAAATCTATCTCATCTTTTTCCAAAGTAAAATGCAGAAATAAACTAAAAATATGTTTCAATACATTTCTACATTCTCTACAATATGTAAATCACACTGGATAAGAGTACCTGATAAATAAATTTGTCGTAATGTAAGGTTATTGTAATGTAAATACCGGGCTGTATCGTGGTTGTGTGGTCTGCTCCCATTTACTTCCTGGTAAGAGCGTTCATACAGAAACATCCCCCTTCCCCCCACAGCATGCACATGATTGGTTCCCCACGTACGTGGTGTACTAACACATCTACTCTCAGAACTGCTTCGAAATCAGTGTTCTAGAACCCCATTGCTTTCAATCACCAGTAGCGATTGTTACATCAGCATTGGAATGTTCAGTAAAGAACATTCTAATCACATATTTGTGATTTCCCACCATAAGGGTTAAAGAAAAACTCAAACAAAAGTGCAGACTTAGGGACCACAACCTGCCAACAGGAAAGTATACAGTAGA
Source organism: Anguilla anguilla (assembly GCF_013347855.1). Classification (NCBI taxonomy): domain Eukaryota; kingdom Metazoa; phylum Chordata; class Actinopteri; order Anguilliformes; family Anguillidae; genus Anguilla; species Anguilla anguilla. Next base: position 58,165,362 of record NC_049202.1, on the reverse strand, counting down.
TACAATCGTGACCGGGGATTCCCAGAAAAAAACACAGCCGCTGTGTACTATGGGGAAACAGACAAAGGCATTAATCACTTATCCTGCACAAAGGGAAGAATAATTTTCAAGCCTCGAGATTTCCTCTATTTCATGTGCTCTTGGGCTATCATAAAACAGATCTGCCACAGTAGATTACCCAGAGCCCTCTGGGGCACATGGGAACACTTCCCGTTTGATGAGCATGTCGTCCTGCTAGTGTCAATAGCCTTATCGCCACAGTTTTCAGCCGAGTCGAGCTAAAAGAGCTCATACATACAGCCTCATGCTGAAGACAGCTTAGCATGATTGTTCGTTTACTGTCAGGCCTTGGATGTGCCCGTGTCCCCCTAAACCCTTCCAGTACACAGCCTCCTTTGTGTGAATGTCACACAAATACGGCGGCCATTTTCTGTATCTCGATGAAAAGCTGCCTGCGAAAACCCCGCCCACCCTGACTCCACCCCCTTTTTAGTGTGAGCTTGAGGCACAGAGATGGCGGCTGACTGGCCGACCGTTAGCAATGCTGCGGAAAAAAGCGGCCATCTGCGGACCGGGAGGCACCGAGGGACAACCCTGTTAGTAAGAGTGATCAGAACCGCAGAGTGCAGAAACCTGAAACAAGAGGAAGAGAAAGTCTGGCGGATGGAAGGAAAAGGAACTTTTAAGAACATTGAAAAAGCCTTCAAATGCCCGCATACGTAAATTCTGCATGTGCAGCGTTACGGGAAGTAAAGACTGCAGGCTTCCCGTGGCTAATTCATACTTAATAATGAATGTAATAGGGTGGGGAGGGGGGAGCAGCTGGGGCACCACACCTTAGTACATGGATGAGCCTCATGGCTTCAAATGAAATATAGACTGTGCCAGCGCCAACTGTGACTAGTAGCTGCATGGGACAAAATTAAATTGCCGATTGTATCACTCAGGGAACAGTACACTTCAGTTGGATAAGGATCAGTGTGCATTGCTATCAAGCGACCTCTGCTGGTCAATCACACATCCATAGATTGCAGTCAAAGCCACATATGAAAGGTCTTCCTCCCACTCTGCTCTGTGTGGACTAAGCTATAGTCTGCAGTGGGAAAGAAGCAGCTAGGCACTCTATTTGTTATCAATGCCACTTGAGGAGAAAAATGTATTTCTACACACTCCCGAATTGGCAGTTGGATTCGCACATCAATCCAGTAGCAGTTGTAGATGATTGGCCATTTCAAATTGGGAAGAAATTGGATATGCTTAGTTCTGCACCGGGTGCCAAATTGATTAATTTCTTGAACAAAAAAAAGTAAACAACAATGTAGCCAAAAATAGTTTCACAAAAATATGCAAATTGTTTGAAGACCACTTGAGGACAAAATGCTCACATGCTTTTCGATAAATTTCCAGTGAATGTAGCTGCTTAGATCATGATCAGTCGAATTTCAAATGTGAATGTGTTACTTCTGGACTACCCTGGCTTTTCAACAGTTTATCCATCTTATGCATTACAATAGTGCCTGCAGGAGCTTGCTCCACAGGAGAAACAGTGGTTCATGTGTCAGCTTCTCAACTTGAGCTACTGTACATTTCATTCATATTGTTTGCAACCTGTTGTGGGTGATGTTACAGTTACAGACATTACTGTGACCTAGTCACGACATTATGAGGACACTGCTGTGGCACAGGCATGACATTATGAGAACATTACTGTGACACAGTCATGACATTGTGAGTACATTGCTCTGACACAGTCATGACATTGTGAGGACGTCGCTGTGACACAGTTGGCTACTGCTGCAGGAGTTACGAACCAAGCTTGGCGATCATTGGTAAGGGGAGTTTCTTACCTTGCCAAAGTCCCTCACATCGAAGAGGTCAAAGGCCTCAAATAGTTCGCTCTTCTTCATCCTGAAGCGGCCCTGGCAGGTGGACAAGAAGGTTCTGATGTTCTTCAGACAGAGGAACTGCAGGACACACAGACAAGTGCATTCCCATCAGAACAAAACCACACAAGCAAATCACAAAAACTCCACCCCACAGCACAAAAACATCGTCCTTCCATTTGATGGGAGTGAAAATAATGGGACAAATTTACATAATCTGAAAATAAGTCATCATGTGTAGTATGTGGTTGCAAATCTTCTGCATTGGATGGCTGCCTGAAGTCTGCAACTTATAGTCAGAAAGTGAAACGCATGTTCAATTGGATTCATGATGAGTGATTGACTTAGCCAGTAAAGAACATTCCACCTTTTTGTCCCTTTAAAAAACTCCTTGGTTGCTTTAGCACTGTGTTTGGAATCATTATGCTGCTTCAAGATGAAGCACCGTCCAAGTTTTGAAGCATTTGATTGGGTCTGAGCCGATAAGATGTTTCTGTAAATTTCTGAATTTATCACTGCTGCTGCTGTCAGCAGTCAACAATATTCATCATTAATGAAGACAAGTGAGCCAGTTCCAGTGACAGACATACCTCAACTATTATGGTCTTGAGGTCGTTTGAGGTCTACCAGGTGGTTGACTGCTGAGCTCACTTCTAATTTTCTAGCCAGATGGTGGCCTGCTTTGCTGGCAGTGACACTTATTCTTTATTTGATAGCGCGGTTAAGCTCTCAGGAAAAGGCCCCGGTTATTTAAAATGTCAGGGATGTCTTAGACCTTGTCTAATTCAGTACCAGTGCCCATACATTTCCCTCACACACAGGCATGAGTCCACAGTTACAGACAGTGACTGCATCGCTATGGTGACAGGAAGACGATTGGTAGAGGGGACCCGTGCAGCCCTGATCCTGCAGGATGTCTACACCCTGCATGGGCGTGCAGCGCATCGAATCGCATCGCCGCGATAACCTGAAGTGGGGAAACCAGTCGCCGGGGGAAACCTGCCACCAGGCTTACAGGAAGCGCTTACACAGGGGGGCTGGGTTTGCTGTTGCCATAGAGACAGAGCAAGAAGTATGAAGCGAGTGAAGTGAGAGAGACAGATGGGAACAGAGATGAATAAATGAGAATAAGTAGAGGGAAGGAGACCAAAAGAAAGAAAGAGAAAAGGATGGAGAGGGAGATAGAGAGAGGAAGAGAAAGATGAGAGAGAAGGCCATCAAGATTTCAGATACAATTAACAGCATTAAAAGAGACAAGAGACAAACTCCTCTGAAAAGTACCATGAGTCAAATGACCTTGAAGCTTACAAACCAAATGTCATTTAAAACTGGTTCAGACCAGCTTTGCTAATGGTCTATGACAACCAAGAATGAACCATATCATGAAACATAGCGAAAACCTTGCCAAAATGGAAAGCAAATTAGCAAATTGATAGGCCCTATAACATGATCACATATTGGCAGACTATCTCACCACCGTCAGAGATACAAAGACAGATCCTGACCAAATACAGGCCCGATGACCACAGCCTGGCCAATGAGAAGGGCCATTATGAACAGTCAGGCTCAGTTCCCACAGTCGGGATAATAAGAAAGGCCATTATAAACAGTCATAGTAGTGCGAAGGCTGTGTAGTAAATTTGAGACAGATGAGGTGGAAAGAGGTTCTCCTACATTAAAAAAGAGGGAATTGATAGAAAAATATAAATGGGGGTAAACAGTGAGAGAGACAGGATGACAAAGAACAAGTACACGAGAGGAAGAGAAAGAAAAAGGTGTAAAGGGGAGACAGAGAGAGAGATAGAGAGATTGAGAGCAGCAGAAGTAGAGGAAGAGAAAGAGGAGCAGCATAATGTGGTGTTGCCATGGAGAGGAGGTGGGGAGGAGGGGGGTTGTGGGGAAATATCAGACACCCCAGGAATAGGATTCCCCCACCCATCTTAACAACAGGGGCAAATCCATTTCAGGATTTCTTTCCAACCCCTGCTCTAAATAATTTGATTGCTTCAGTCGTTTACTTGATCTGATTTTATAAAACATTCAGCAGTTTCATGCTTGCAGAAGACATTTTATTGTGATCTGATCTATGGTAATAAATCAGCTCTTGTTTTTAGAAAACAAAACCATGGTAATTGGTTGTAACAAAATAAGCACACGCACTGAATTACAGGCTACAATGCAGCAAACAGCTTATTAGACCAAGGAAGGGCGACTCCATTCCTGAAATGCCAGCGTACACAGGTTTTAGCCTTTACCAATTAATCCTGTCTTAATTAGCTAATTAGCATTAAACCAATGCCCAGTTCATTCTTAGATTAGACAAAAGTAAAATGTTATCGACCCAATAATAGTCTTGGTCTTTCATTCGCGAGCTTATCAGTAAATTCTAAAACGAAGCTGAAAATTTATATAACATAACATAATATAATGACGAGAACAGGCCATTCAGCCCAACAATGTTCGCCATTTTCCTAACTAAACTAGTGCTCTGATTACCTACAGATTAGATAGTATATAACACTGTATCGAGCCTAGTCTTGAAAATCCCCTGAGTTTCTGCCTCTACTACGTGACCTAGGCTATTCCACACATTGACTACTCTCTGTGTGAAAAAATTATTCTCCTAATGTCTGTATGGAATCTACCCTTTTGTTAATTTCCATTTATGTCCTCTTGTTCTACTAACAGAACTCAGCCTGTAGAATATCTTGCAGTTCACTTTGTTGATCCCCCTTATAAATTTAAAAGCCTGAATCAAATCACCCCTGCATCTCCTTTTACTAAGTTTGAAGATGTTAAGCATCTTAAGTCTTTCCTCATAGCTTTTATCTTTCATACCAGGAATCAATTTTGTTGCTTTTTGAACTTTTTCCGGAGCCTCTATATCTTTCTTGTAGTACAATCCCCAGAACTGCACACAATACTCTAAGTGTGGTCTAACAAATGTATTGTATAAGATAAGCATAACTTCTTTGGATTTATACTCAATACTTTTGGCTATGTATCCCAGCATCCTGTTGGCCTTTTTACTGCTACAGCACAGTGCCTAGAACCAGAAACGCTTTGATCAACCATTATTCACAAGTCTTCTTCAAACTGAGTACATTCCAATGTTGTTCTTCCCATAAAGTAATCCTACCTAATATTATTTTTTTACCCACATGCAGAACTTTACATTTGGCTATATTAAATTTCATTCGCCAGGTTTCCGCCAACTTCTGGATTTTATTTAAATCTATCTATCACGCTATATTTTGGAGAAATGAAATAATAAGAGCAGAAGTTGGCACGAATTTCAGGTGCACCTTTTGTGGCAAGAGCTATATTAGGCTGCAGAAGCAGCAGCTTCAACAGGAATGAAAATTAGAACATTAGCATTTAGTTAGCATGTTAGCATTTAGTTAGCATGTTTGGCGGTGAGGGACGCAGTCTGAACGTTCTCAGTTCCTTTTTGTAAACTGAAGTTACTGGGGTGTTATTGTAAAAGCGACAGGTTATAGTCAGACCCTCGCGCAGTAAAATAAACCACACAGTTCTCAATCTGCTCCCACATCACAGGGGAGATGGGGGGGCTTTGTAAAAAAAAAAAACACACATTTCTGCAAACCTTGCAGCTCTGGGCCTCAGAAGAGAATCTGTTCTTAAACACGCTCTGTTTCTCGTAAAGGTCACTTGGGTGAAGTCAGAAAGGCGTGTGAATACGCACACACACACACACACACACACACACAAACCAACATGCACACACAAACACACAATCACACACACACACACACACACAAACCAACATGCACACACAAACACACACACACACACATACACGGACAGACACACACATACACACAGACAGACAAACCAACATGCACACACAAACACACACACACACACATACACAAACAGACACACACACACAAACACGGACAGACACACACACAAACCAACATGCACACACAAACACACAATCACACACACACACACACACAAACCAACATGCACACACAAACACACACACACACACACACAAACCAACATGCACACACAAACACACAAACACACACACACAAACCAACATGCACACACAAACACACAAACACACACACACACAAACCAACATGCACACACAAACACACACACACAAACCAACATGCACACACAAACACACACACACACACACACACACAAACCAACATGCACACACAAACACACACACACACACACACACATACATGGACAGACACACACACACGGACAGACACACACATACACACAGACAGACAAACAGACAGAGAATATTACACATACACAGATGACACCCACACACACACGTACACCCACACACAGACAGACAAATACTGTGACAAACATGTAGACACACTCTCACACATATGAACACAATCATACATATACTCATGCACATGTACACACTCGCTTGCGCAGTGACAAGCATGTAGACACATACATTCTTTATATGAGACAAATTGAAATGTGAAATTATAGAAATATGTCAGCACACATAGACACACACATGCACACATACATTTTGCACAACTTCCTGTGCATCATATCACTGCAAGTCTGCTAAACCCTTTCCTCTCTCTCTCTCTCTCTGTGTGCTCTGCATATAATGTTATATCTGGATGCAGACGGATGCAGTGCACCATGAGACAGATATACGCTCTGTGCGTGGACAGCAGTGGATAATCCTGGAAACTGCATTGAAATGGCTTTTTTATAGTAATATATTTTTGCATTTTTGTCTATTTTCCCAAAATAAACATGTGCCCTTATACATAACATGTTCAAGTACGTGTACGTTAATTTTCTCTCTCTCTCTCTCAACAAAATTTGCGGATTACCGAAAGGCAAATTTTGAAAAGTGAATTACCTGAAAATGTGCTAAAAGTGTTCTTGTTAGCAATGAAGGGAGAGATAAGTGGAGAAACACAGAGGTGGCATTGGTTGCTTTTTTACAGGAAAGGGGGGTTGTGCTTTATAATTGCAATGAAACAGCACCTACACTCAACTATTACAGTTTGAAATTCACCAGAATGAATTTATGAGGAGCTGATCGACCTTGATTATTTCTGTCTCAGATGGAACCTAAGGTCCTTATGCACCGCCCCTCTGAAGAGCATATTAATGGACATTTCTTTGCTTCGGCTGGCTGGCTTTTGGCAGCAAGTTCAATACCTCTGACTGTAACCAGCCCAACCCATTTAATTATTTGCTTTGAGAGATCCCTCATTGCATTTCTATCAATGCATTCTACCTGTACTTTACATCGAGCCAGGCAGTGGAGGACAGATTCCTCCTGAGATTACTTCTCATCAGGGAGTTTTTTGCCACTATTTGAGTGGTTTTCTTCCCACTGGGGCGATTTTTGTATTTCAGTTGTTCAATTTTTTGGGGTTCAGACCTGGTTTTATATCATTTTTCTTTCTGTTTCCTCTGAAAAGCGTCTTTGTGACAGAGTCTCTGTAAGAAGAAGCTGTACAAATAAAATTGAGCTTAATTCAATTGAATTTAATTTAAATGAATTTAATTTAATTTAACTGAATTGAATTTGATTTAATTTAATTAGAAACCATAGATTTCTACACTGTAGGTTTCGCTGGTGGGTTTATAAGAGAAGTTGAGAAGGGACACATGCAGGACACACGTGCAAACTGTATAATGTATTTTACCACAAACTTTGTCAAATGAAACTCTGCACCCTGGGGCATGCAATGCAGTAGCGCAATAGTAGTTTTTTTTATTTATTTGTTTATTTATTTTTATTTTTTTAATTCCAGTGGGGAGTGGGAGGGGATGGGGGGAGGGTGTCTGTCTTAAGCTCCCAAGTCACATCACAATGTTGGATCTATGGAGCACATGACTGATACTTGTAAAAAGAATTATAATAGTTATTTGTATGAACAAGAGGTCATGGCAAAGGTGTTCTCCCATCCATCGGGTCAGACCGTGAGTTCAGAAGGTTTAGGAACCTTAGGGGCGTTCATACAAGAGTCTTTCTGTCTCGCGAGTGCTGCTTTTTTAAGAAATAGAAATATCGATAGACCAGTAATTATAGTCACCGGCCTCCGGCGCTCTCGTGTCAGCAAATGAAGCCACATAGTTAATTTGGGAGCGTATCGTGTTCGAAAAGGTGCTAACCAGACCACTTCTCAATGTGGAGCTTAGCCAGAGTAGGGTCTGCTTAAAACGGCATTCTTTCTGCGTTAGCAGTAGAGAAGTTTTACTTCTCAGGCAACATCTCAGTTGCTCAGAGCAGCTGCCTCAGATCCTCCTCACGGCCTCCTCACGGCTAAGGGTGTGTCACAATGTTCTTCATTTCGTTCCTCGGTTTGCTCACAACCTCCCCGTGGTTTTCCCCGCTGCTCGCTTGCGGCCTCATTTCGTTTCTTACTCGCCGTGTTTCTGCCTCGGTTTGCGCACAAGCGCCCCGCCGTCGCCTGGCAGCTCACTCCCAATCTCCTCACACTCCAAGGAAAAATTTTAATGCTTTATATGGTTGATTTCCATGGATAACAAGCAAACAAGGGATACAGCTCATTTTAGCTGCCAATGCATCTAAAGCACACGTCAAACTCAAACTCCGCAAGCCAGGTTACAATCCGTATCAATACAGATCAGCGGTTGATGACCTTGGTGACACCTTTATTTAAACATGGCAGGACAATGAGAACCAGGTTCCCCTTTACGTTTGATGGGGGGAAGCCTGCAATCACAATCTCTATTTTAAATATGCTATGTTGCTGTCAGTCGTGTGTTGCTACGCTACTATCTGAAAACTTCTGGATTGGCAGCGCTTACCTTAGAAAGGTATAGATGCACACATGATGCAGAACACCATTGTAAAATTTCATTCTTAGGAACAGATGTGCTAACAAACCACCGCAACTTATAACAAACTGTATGTTATGAAATAAACACGAATGTGGGAAAAATGTTACCATTGAAGCCATAAAAAAAACAAAAGCTTTTACAGTATGTATACCTGACTGAGCACAAGTGCACTGACCACAGCCTATTCTATTGAGAAAGGCAGAAATATTTAATTAATAATGGCTACCAAACATGCTTACATTACATTACATTTATCTAGCTGACGCATTTATCAAAAGCGACGTACAGTGCATATTATTGTCATTGGACAACTACAAAACACAGGTTCAGTAAGGTACAATACTCATTTCGTACAGCTATTTATAGAACACAGTTCTACCTCTGAACTTATGCCAAGCCAAACTAGCAAACTAGCAAACATGCTATGCTGAGCAGTCAGAGAGGAGAAAGCAGGATAAGATGGAATGTTAAGTGTGTGTGTGTGTGTGTGTGTGTGTGTGCGCGCGTGCGTGTGTGCGTGTGTGCGTGTGTGCGTGTGTGCGTGTGTGTGTGTGCGTGTTTCTCCTCTCCCAAGACAACATTTTTTGCTAAAGTGACATATTCCAGCAATTAAAAAGGGGAAGGTTAAATTTAAAAGAGGAACATCGCTGTAATGGGGTGGCCTGATACAAGTCATGAGTTACTTATAAGACATAAATTACTGGCTACATAAAAACGTAATGCTGTTAATCTACTGAGCCAGAGATTCCTGCACAACCATTACACAACCATCCCACAAACAGTTGTATTTCTGTATTGGACAGATGCTGTTAACCACAGCAACTTACAAATCTTACTCTCCTTTTGATATTTTACTGATGCAGTTCTGCTTAAGTACCTTACTGAAGGGTACAATGGCAGGGAATCAAACCTCCAACCCTGGAGTTACAAGGCCTGGGGCCTGACTCTCAAAGCGGGATTACTGAGTTAGCTGGATAGCTGCTGCACTGCACTAAAACCCGGAACAGCTCTTTTTACTTCAGTCCATGTTCCAGATTTTTTTCGGATTCCGGGTTTTTCTCAGCTCAGTTATCCAGCTAAGTCAAATGATCCTGCTTTGTGAAACAGGGCCCAGCTTTATGACACAGATGCCAGCTCAATTATGTTACTACTACTTCTATTATTATTATTGTTATTATTATTATTATTTATTGCTCTCAGCACGTGACCTGTTTTTTGGACTCCATTTCGTATGCAAATGACCCGTGAGTCACAGCAGTTCCCTCAGGTGTACTCTGGCAAGGCTGATCCTGATTCTAGTCTCACCACCTCCCTCCCCCCCCACCCGCACGGATTCCCCTTCCTGGAGTTTGGGGGAGGGGGCACTTCCTCCTGCAAGGCCCATTAAGCTCTGGTGGTAGAGAGCTTCTTAAATACCCCTCTCCATTCCAAAATTCACTTGGATAATTGTATACCTTTGATTGTCTCTTTTAGCCCTCTCTCTCTCTCCAGCTCCTCAAACGCAGTCCCATTGTAGGTCAATCAAACGGCCACAGATTTCTCACAACGGAAACCCGGACCCACTCACTGGCAAATGGTACGGCTTCCACCACGGGTCAAACCCAATATTATCACACACAATACCAAAGAGTTCTCCCCTAAGGGTTCATTCATGTCTGTTTCACTCGATAGAGACTGAAACAGTGCGCTTGTCATTCCAGTTTTTTTTACTAGTCTAGATTTGTAAAGAAATTCTGCTGAACGTGAATGCGTTTGCATAACACTGGTTTTGTGTTGTCAGTGTTGTGCATGTGCGCTAACCTGTTTGGAGGGCAAGTCATCGAGTTTGGACAGTTGCCGAATCACAGTTGTCCTTTGTGGATGCAGCCGCCATCTTATTTTGGGTGCTGATTACTGTTGTACTCTGAAAAGCAGGCCACGGTTCATTTGCAACCGACCTTAGACAACCTTGTAAAACTGAGCGCCTAGGTGGATCTTTTGGCGCATTCTCCAGTTCTGAAAAAGTTTTCCACAAGTATGGAACTGAACGAAATTTAGAAGGCAAATCCATGCAGTGTGTTCCTCTATATGCTTGCTCTGAGACTTGGAGAAAAAAATTCTCCTGAACGAACCAGGCATGCCGTACACAGAAACAGAGAAACAAAGGCTGTTACATGCCCAAACTGAGCAAAACAAAAAGCTGAAGGTGTGTGTGGACTAATCAGGCCCTGTTATTGGATAGGGTCCAAGAGAGGACTTGAGTGTCTTATGGACTTTCTTGTCCCCCCCCCCCCCCCCCCCCCCCCCCGAGTCCGCAATGACAACGACTAGCCAGTCTGCAATGCTTAAGGCTCCTGGGATGATAGCCATACAAAGGGGGGGGATGAAATTTTGTTTAGTGTCCCCATAAGGACGGGTCTAATTACAACAGCCCTGAATCAAAGCCAACGGCTAAATATATATACCAAAATACATGTAATTTGTGCCAGGCATATTGAAATGCTGCAGATATAGCGTGTGTATGTTACCATGGCAAGAACCCCCAATCCTTCCAGATAGGTTTGTCAAAGAGGAAACAGGTGACACATCGTCACGCCGTGACTTCCTCATGTTCTGGTGCTACTCCATCTAAACTGTGCACATGGGGATAATTCTATCTGTCTGAGGTACTGCCAGGTCCATTTCTTACAGTACTGCAACAGCAGACTCAGGCACAATCCATCAATCAATCAAACATCTATTAATCAATTGGGTGAATTTATACAGTTGTACATCGCCATTTACAAACACTGTGTCTCACAAAACTTCACAACAGATGTTTTGCAGAGACCAGGCAAAAAAAAAAAACCTCAATTGAGCTCATTTGGAGGGTAAACCTGAAAATAGTTTGGGCAACCCCTTTAAAGGCTGTTTGGCTGTGCGGTGGTGCTCTCTCACAGAATAAGCAGGTCATCAGAGCACAGCCGGGTGGGATAAGTCTTACACTGAGGAAATGTTACTTTGCACCTCAATCTCAGAATTATGGGAGTCAGTAAGCTAAACAGTCAGTGCGCTAAACTGTCTGTTATCCAGACAACATGTCCCCTACACACACACACACCACACACACACACACACACACACACACACACACCACACACACACACAAACACACCACACACACACAGGCATATACACACACACACCACACACACACACACACACACACACACACACACACACACACACACACACACCACACACACACACACACACACCACACACACACACGCACACAGGCACATACACACACAGGCACACACACACACACACATACATGCATGCACGAACACACGCACACACGCACACACGCACACATACACGCACACAAACACACAAAAAGGCATACACACACATGCGCAAAGACACACTCACACACACACAACTACACACACGCATACACGCACACACATACACACACAAGCACACTCACACGCACAGGCACAAAGGTACATTCTCACACCCTTGCACAATTGGGTCGTCTGTGTTTTTGGCACACACCATGAGCCTAAATAAACAGTTCATGCAGAACACGGCGCAGGCACTGTTGTCCCCACTTCCTCTTTGAGAGGAAGTCAAGCCTGACGGTACTTTTCCCTGTTGTGTTCAGTTGACGGTGTGCTATCCTGGTAGTGCTCCCTGTTCAGTTCCAGCTCTGAAGCTAAGTAAACTCCAAAAAAAAATGTGATCTGAGTTCTACTGAAGTTAGTACCAGAGCCGGGGTCAATTCCACGTCAATTCAGTCAATCCAAGAAATAAAAGTGAAACATAAGAAATCAATTTTTAAAAATGTCCGCAATGTTCTATGGGGGTTTTTCAGTTCATGCATTGAATTTCAGTTCAGCCTGGAGCTGACTAAGGACACCCCAGTAGCCACTAATCTATTTGCATGAAGTACGGGTTTGTGTGTTTTTTCTGAGTGTTTTATATCATACTGTCGGTTGGTTCTTTTATGTTTTGTACTGCATTTGATCTTGTACATCATTTGCCCTCTGGGATTACGTTATAGCCTGAGTCTGAACTGAACAGGAACTGGCCGCACCTCTGACTGGAAGACTGATGGAGAACTGGGCTGATTTTCATGAAGTCGGGAGCGCTGATGTAAGATCAGGTGTCCCCCTTCTATATCACCAACATTTTACACTGTAACTCAAAACTGACCTCAGATCAGTCCTCCCACTCGGAGGTGCCTTCTGAATGTGGGCCAGGTACCCAGATGTGCGTACCTGTGCACACCTCTATATGTACAGGCAAGGCACGCTATGAATCAGACAAACTCGCACGTCTCCCAAACTCTAGACCAGGGAGGCTGATTTAACTCCAGGCCTGATGGACGACGGTGTCTGCAGGTTTAACTCCAGTCCTGGAGGGCCGCAGTGTCTGCAGGTTTAATTCCAGTACTGGAGGGCCACAGGGTCTGCTTGTGTTTGTTGTTTCCTTTCAATCAGCAGTCAATTTATGGCATAGAAACTAGGTATGTGGACCTCTAGCTAATGAAGAATAATGAAATCTAGCATTTATATGTAAATACAAATAAAATTGTTATTTGCATTTAAATGTATACTATTGAATATACTCTGGACAAGATATTCTGATAAATAATTGTACAACAAGTAAAAGAATTTAAAAATTGATTGTAAAAGACACACGTCACTAATGTAGGGTATAAAAGGACAGGGGAGATGTCAGCTCATTTTTCTTCTGCTTTATTTTTATGCAGCGTCATTTTGAATGAACTCCACTCTATCAGGAGCATTGCAAGAATTAAAACTTCTTGTAAAAAAAACAGCATGTTTTCACCTTCTCGGAATCAATTTCCATTGTTGTATCAATGTGTACTGTAAAAATATGGTCAGAGAAATCACCCCTCAGGTCTTTGTGGCTGGTTCACACTGAACCACAAGGCATGAAGGATGTCCGGAGCTCGATTTCTCAAGGTGGTAATTTGACGAAATTTCTCACGTTGTTTGATGTGACTACCGGACAGCAGTCTGGGAAGTCTTATGTCACTGCCGGACAGCCGCTGATTCACGTGGGCCTGACGAACTGAAATGACGCCATGAGTGAGTTTTTCCTGCATCTTACAAAATGGCTTTACTCAACTGCAGGATCTCCCTTCACACAACCTGTTTCACACACAATTAGAATATCAGTGCCGTGACCATTATACTCTCTCTCTCTCTCTCTCTCTCACTCCCTCTCTGTATCTCTTTTTCTCTCACTCTGGTTGCATTTGACATTTGACTCTCTCAGTCAACTATATAAAGTAGACTGAGAGAGTCAAGTGTCAAATGCAATCAGAGTCTTTTGCATTTGTCAAATGAGCCTTTACTTCAGCACATTGTATTTTACTTTGTATTATTTGAAATTAAATATTGAATATGAGGTTGAAGTGTAAACTATCAGCTTAAATTTGAAGGAATTTACATCCATACCAGGTCAAACATGAAACAATTACAGCCTTTTTATGCATAAAATATACTGTAGAAATATATATGTGTTTCCTACACATTGTGATTTGAGACCACACCATTATGCAGACAGGGTTGCCAATCTAAAAAAAACAACACAGTCCTACACCATGTTGCATGAGGGGAATGGCTTCATTTTCTTATCTGAGATCTGTCTATCTTGTCGGAAATCTCTGTGGAAGCTTTGCATCTGTACGTGATGCCCGGCACGCCGGGACAAAGGGGCCAGAGACACGACGGGCATGGAGCTCCGCTGCTAAAGGTGCACCCAGACACTCTGAAACACTAAGACACTAACTGAAACACTGAGACACTCTGAGAGAAGCACTGAGACACTAACAGAAACACTGAGACACTCTGAGAGAAGCACTGAGACACTGACAGAAACACTGAGACACTCTGAGAGAAGCACTGAGACACTGACAGAAACACTGAGACACTCTGAGAGAAGCACTGAGACACTGACAGAAACACTGAGACACTCTGAGAGAAGCACTGAGACACTGACAGAAACACTGAGACACTCTGAGAGAAGCACTGAGACACTGACAGAAACACTGAGACACTCTGAGAGAAGCACTGAGACACTGACAGAAACACTGAGACACTCTGAGAGAAGCACTGAGACACTGACAGAAACACTGAGACACTCTGAGAGAAGCACTGAGACACTGACAGAAACACTGAGACACTCTGAGAGAAGCACTGAGACACTGACAGAAACACTGAGACACTCTGAGAGAAGCACTGAGACACTGACAGAAACACTGAGACACTCTGAGAGAAGCACTGAGACACTGACAGAAACACTGAGACACTCTGAGAGAAGCACTGAGACACTGACAGAAACACTGAGACACTCTGAGAGAAGCACTGAGACACTGACAGAAACACTGAGACACTCTGAGAGAAACACTGAGACACTAACAGAAACACTGAGACACTGAGAGAAGCACTGAGACACTGACAGAAACACTGAGACACTGAGAGAAGCACTGAGACACTGACAGAAACACTGAGACACTCTGAGAGAAGCACTGAGACAGTCTGAGAGAAGCACTGAGACACTCTGAGAGAAACACTGAGACTTAGACAAAAAGCTGAGGCACTCTGAGATAAAAACTGAGAAACTCTGAAATACTGAGACATTCTGGAACACTGAGACACTGACAGAAACACAGAGACACTCTGAGAGAAGCACTGAGACACTCTGAGAGAAACACTGAGACTTAGAGAAAAGCTGAGACACTCTGAGAGAAACACTGAGACACTCTTAGAGAAACACTGAGAATCTCTGAGAGAAGCACTGAGAAACTCAGAGAAAAGCACCGAGACATAATGAGAGAAACACTGACACACACGCACACACGCACACACGCACACGCACACACACACACGCGTACACACACAGGATTGCCAAAGCTCATTAATATCACTACAGTTTTACCATCTACACAACACAAACTGCAACCTGTTGACTCGGGCAAAACAAACAGGCTATGTTTGTGAAAACATAAAATGGCGCATGACGAGGTGCCGGCATTTTGAAGTGTTAAATTCCGTGTGAAATGGGGTAGCTGTCAACAGCGTTAAGGGTGAGTGGAGCTGCAGTGTAGCTGGTGTTCACTTCCTTTACCGTACCATGCAAAATAACACACAGAGGCTACACAATAACATAGCTAAATACTGAGGTGTATGTTGGAATGTGAAGGTGTGAAGATGGGCACGTGTGTGTGTGTGTATGTGTGTGTGGGTCTGCGTGTGTGTGAGTGTGTGAAAGTGTGTCTGTGTGGGTCCATGTTAATGCGTGTGTGTGTGTGTGTGTGTGTGTGTGCGTGAGTGGGTATGTGTATGTGTGTATAAGCATGAGTGTGTATGTGTATGTGTGTGTGTGTGTGTGTGAGTGAGTGCGTGTGCCTGTGTGCCTGTAGCAGAGTTAGCCGTTAGCCGCGCAGGTGTAGGTGAGTCACCTGAGACATCTGTGGCCGCAGGTTGATGTCCTTCAGGTTGATGGACTGGGGCAGCAGGTTGTTGAGGAGCTGGCAGAGCAGCACACCGTCCCGCAGCGCGTGAGCCAGGTCGCACACCTGTGCCGAGTCCCAGGTGACGCGGTGGTTCTCTGGCAGCACCCGGCACCGGATCAGCCAGGCTGCACACTGGCGCCATAGCTCCATACCTCAGCAGAACCAGAACCAGAACCAGAACCAGCACCAGATCCACACCACTGTGCCCCGCTAGCTGACTCCGCTCCACAAGCTCTTTTGCTAATCTCGTCTCTCTCTGTCTCAATCTTTCTTCTTATCTCTCTGAACACTCTCTCTCTCTCTCTCTCTCTCTCTCTCTCTCTCTCTCTCTGTCTCACTCAGTGAAATATTTTAACTGCAAAGCTCAACTTCCTCTTTCTGCCACCACACAAAGTTCTGCTCAGAGCGGTTACCTCAGAAAGCTGTGTGAGTGTGCGCGTCTGCGTGTGCGTGTGTGTGCGTCTGCGCTTGTGTGTGTGTGCGTCTGGCATTGTGTGTGTGTGCGTCTGGCATTGTGTGTGTGCATCTGCGCTTGTGTGTGTGTGCGTCTGCGCTTGTGTGTGTGTGCGTCTGGCATTGTGTGTGTGTGTCTGCGTGTGTGTGTGTCTGCGTGTGTGCGTGCGTGCGTGTGTATGCACGTGCATGTGTGCGTGTGTGCATGCGTGTGAGTCCGTGTGTGTGCGAATACGTGTGTCTGTGTGTGTGTGGGTGCGTGCGTGCGTGTGTGTGTGCATGTGTGTGTGTTGCATTTACCACAGCAGCAGCAGGAAGTCTGCAGTGAGTGTAGGAGTTGCAGGGCGCTGTGGGGCTGGATCTCACAGTGCAGATTTCACACGGCACTGTCAGCCATACCAGCGCTCTGGAGGTGGCAAACCTGACACAGTAAACACGGGTGTATCAGCAGTGCAGTGCACTTCAGTGACTTTCACACTCTGCCTAGCACGACACGCAAGGTAAAGCGCGTCAGCGTTCAAGCACTAGACCTACAATCAAAAGGGCATGTTTCATTTCATTGGTCAGAGTGCAGAGACATCGAATGGCTTACGTCACCTCGATAAGAACATTCTGGCTGCTTTGTAACTCTTTTTGTGAAACAGTTACAAAGACTACTCTACACCAGTGAGAAGGCAAATGACATTTCTGCCCGGGAGATTAAAGCAATCTCATTTCATCTGTGAACTTACAGAGAGATTACATCATAGTTACAACATTAGACGTTACCAGTAATGTGGGTAACAGAGATATGTGGGTACAGAGATGCCATTTTATGTGATATTTATGACAATGGTGGGATTATACAGATTGTATCTGTGGAAGTGCAAATTGCTTTTCCTTACAGAAATTTAATATATTTAAAATAAGATTTATTATAAAGATGATGCAACACTTGGCAATACATTGGCAATGAAAATGATAACAACTAATTATTTTATTGTATTACGTTTGGAAAATAGTTACATCTCTTATGTTGCAGGTCAAATTGACCCACACAGTGTAAATCTAGTCAATATAGTCATAATGACTAATATATAACCTTAAACAGTGAAAACTTTTAGTTTAATATTTCCATTCACAACAAACAAATACAAGAACATTTTTGCATTTCACAAAAACTAACGATAAATCATTATTGACCCAAACTGGTCCCCAATTCGTTCATGAAGGGTTGGATTAACTAATAGCTTTAGAATAAGCTAAACTTTTTTCAGCACGCACAAAACTAATTGCACAACCCATTACTGGTGCAAACAAATACCATGACCAATCATTGGTCATCTTATTGCTCAAGGTCTCAATAAATCAGGCCCAGCATGTGCACAGATATTTTTCACGCACAGCTGTGCATGACAACAGTCCTGTGATGTTTCTGATGTGTATAACCTAAGAAACCAACGGACAACCAATTCAAATGAGGTGTTCTTTACCAGTGCATATACAGGGCATGGGTCATACTCTACTGACTTCCTGCATAATAACAGTAACCAGCAGGTGGCACACTGGTGTTACAACACTTCCTGTAGACATTACAACTCCATATAAGTCCAGGACCCCAAAGGAGTAAAAGTCATAAAAGTTCTGAGAATGAGACTTTTCCATGCATTACAGGCAGCACATTAAAAAGCTGAAAATGGGTGAGATTGATCCACCGTGTAATAGGAGAAGTAAAATCAACATAACACCCTTGATATTATAAGAACACTGTACACTTCTGCTCTTGCTAAAGGAAGCAGCCTTTAATTTTTTTAAACATAACACTACAGAAAACAGTGATGGAAATCAAAATTCAGACACATTTTCTGCCTACAACCTTTGTAAAATGAATGAACTTAGATCATTTTAATCGCATAAAACTAATAAATGAAGATAATTAGGCCTTTTTATCAGGGTGGGGGGGAGTTGGGGTGTGGGGGTGTGGGGGTGATTGTGAACCAAAGGTGGCACTGTGGGTCAAAATTAGACTGGCCAATATGGCACGGCCATATAGTGACTACAACTTTCAGCGCTAGTGGGGTGAAGGTTCATGAAGATTCTAGGGGCCCACAACCTGGGGAGGGGGGTGGAACAGCTCGAGAGGACCCGCAGAAATGCCAGTAGAATGAAAGAATCAATTCAATGTGTTCTATAGATCAGTATTCTATCAGGGGGCCCAGAATCCCTAGAAATGCCCCTGACAACTGCTGTCTAGAATGTTATAGAGGTGTATGTGGAAGAGAGTGCTGGGAGGGGTTCTAGGAAATGATGCTTAGACTGATGATGTGTGCCTTACAGTTCTTCCTCATTCTATAACTGAAATGCACACGCTTTTTAATAACCACAATTTATGCAGAATGAAACTGAAAATAGTGTACAGTTTCAAGAAACCCAGCATCGCCATGATGGGAATTTAATCACGTTGATTTTCATAAATCTTTGGTTAAAAAGTTGTGGAGGGATCATGGCAGCCCTACAAATTAATTGTAGCCTATCAAATCAAAACCAAATAGCATTACAAAGACATCATTACATTGTTGAGATAATTAAGACATTCATTACTGATCATTGTGTTGTGAGATGGAAGCTTGGTTTTGAAGGTGTGCCATCCACCAAGTTAAGGGTCAGTAAAGTATAACAAAGGTTACACTAACAATGTGAGTATGGAGCCCAGATCTGTAACTGTGAATTTTGTGTGAATTTTATGACACCGCCTGTGGTTGAAGACCGTCTCCTGGATCAAATTCAACTCCTTTAATGGCCCAACACAAGTCAGTAGTTTCGTTGATACAGATGTAGGGGAAAGAGAAAGCTATTTTAACACACTGCTGATTCAGGGGTACATCTATGACTAATATATATATATATATATATATATATATATATATATATATATATATGACTAACAGATATATGTAAAGCTATTTAAGTTTTCCCAGAAATAAAACTGCAGTCGGATCAGTAGAGCATTGTGCATGTATGTGTATTTGTGTGTGTGCGTGTGTGCATGGGTGCATGGGTGCGTGTGTGTGTTGTCTATGCATGTGTGCGTGCATGTATGTATGTGTGTGTGTATGGAAAAGCCATAATTTTGTGTCTGTGTATACAAATCAGACAGCATGTCGGGGTCGTAGTTTTATAGCAAATTTAAACGTTGGCAAAGTGCTTTTGTCAGTGCGGTTCTGTTTCTCTCTAGTGTACTATTTTAGTACTGCAGCCCCTCAAATTAAAAATCGGCAAGAGAGGAGCTGATGGTAATACTGATGCATTGAATTTAAAATACATCGATAGTGTATCATTCATATAGTTATTTTACAATGGCTCAGAGAGCAAGCTAACAACCAAAAATAAATAACAAAATGAATATTTCTATTATTATTGCTCTAAAAAATAACAACGATAACAACAAAAATATCATTGGAAGATGAACAATGGTAGAAAGGGTTTATAAAGAACAAAAATTGAAATTGGCTGTTTTGAAACAGACATGTTACAGGAACTATAACTGATTTATTAGTTTGTTTTTTTTGAGTGAGGGAGGTTGGAGGTGTGCTTTGTTACTTTGGGGTTCAGCAGACCTGCTATGTGGTCACTAAGAATGTGGGTGGTGAATTTCAACAATCACTTTTAAAGTAGACTTGGTTCGGGAGGGGCGTCTGGCTAAGAGGGATTGCGAGCGCAGATTGGGGGTCTTTTAGGGGAGATCAGGTCCTTTTTTTTTACAGGAGATCAGGTCTCTTTCAGGAGAGATCAGGTCTCTTCAGGGGAGATCAGGTTTGATTCAGGCGAGATCAGGTCCCTTCAGGGGAGATCAGGTTTGATTCAGGAGAGATCAGGTCTCTTTCAGGGGAGAGCAGATCTCTTTCAGGGGAGAGCAGGTTTCTTTCAGGGGAGAGCAGATCTCTTTCAGGGGAAATCAGGCTTCTTTCAGGGGAGAGCAGGTCTCTTTTAGGGGAAATCAGGTTTCCTTCAGGGGAGAGCAGATCTCTTTCAAGGGAACTCAGGCTTCTTTCAGGGGAGAGCAGGTCTCTTTCAGGGGAAATCAGGTTTCTTTCAGGGGAGAGCAGATCTCTTTCAGGGGAGATCAGGTTTGATTCAGGGGAGATCAGGTCTCTTTTTTTACAGGAGATCGGGCGTCTTTTAGGCAAGATCAGGTCTATTTCAGGGGACACCAGATCTCTTTCAGGGGAAATCAGGTTTCTTTCAGGGGAGAGCAGATCTCTTTCAGGGGAAATCAGGTTTCTTTCAGGGGAGAGCAGATCTCTTTCAGGGGAGATCAGGTCTCTTTCTGGAGAGACAGCTCTCAATGAGAGATTACTATCTTGTTCTTTCTCAAGTCAGGAACTGATATGACATTTATTACGATTAATTACAACAGCCATGATTCTCTTCTTCACTGTTTTTTGGTGTCCACCAAATCAATATTAATATCTTAATTTCCTGTGCTGTGCAACCTGGGCCTCGTGCTTTTGTTCAGCACCTGTAAAAAGGGTAATATTTCACCACACAAATGAGATTACATTCATACATTCAGGTACTGAGCAGAAGTATGCAATCCATTTAAACAGGTGCATGTTTAATGAGGCAATTAGGGTTAAGTAGCTTGCTCTGGGGTACAACAGCAGTGTCCCAACTGTGAATAGAATTACAACCAATAGAATTTACAAGCCAAGCTACCTACCTGGATTGCTACACTGTATGCTTTAGAAAATAAACATTGTGTTATATATTGAATAGTATTTCCTTTGTACTGTATATTCACTGCATTAATACAATGGAGCCAAAAGCAGAAACCTCTTAATAAACCTTTTATGGATCGTTTGAGTGCCCCCCGTTGGTTCACCTGGTGAAGTGTGTGTGTGTATATATATATATATATATATATATATATATATATATATATATATAAATGTGTGTGTGTGTGTGTGTGTGTGCAAATAAATAAAATATAATCCTTGAAAACAACGTGTAATCCTGTTTTATTTGTGGCCACTCTATGCCTAGATGAGGACTACACATTTTCTATTACTTTCAACACAGTTTGTGTTACAAAAGTCTCCCTTTTTGTAACATGTAAATTGTATATTTGTAACACAAAAGTAGTCACCATGACACAAAATGTTTTGAAAGTAACACAAAAGTGGAAACACACAGACAGTGTGTTGTATATTAACAGATCCTTTTTCCAAAGAGACAATTCTAACCACCAAATGCTGTCATCATGACAATGAGATACAGCGGGAAGGTAGATATATCCAGCAGAAATTATGGCATAAGAGCATAAGATGACGATTGGGTTGCCAGATGCTGGATTTTTGCCAGAATGTTCGGCTTTCAAATGATTTTTACAGGTCCAGTTTGTGGTCCCAACTGGACAATATAAAGTTCGGTCTGAGTAATTGATTGAAATAATTTACTGTTAGTTTGTAATGAATGTGCACCCCAGCCACCCCCAGTCTGCCATCCATTCCAATAATTGATAATTCCCCCCTGCCATCGGTTCTCTTAGCCCCCACCAAAAAGCTTGTGCATGTTGTCCAGATTGAACTAATTCTGAATCTGGCAACCCTAGGCAATAACGAGGTGTGGCAACCCAGAGGATGGTAATGTAGCTAGCGCAGGTACATAGGAGTAGGTCTGCTGCCACCAAAGCAACTTCCCAGACAAATGCAAATGAACCCGCTTCTTATTTATAAAGAAAGGTGTGTTTTCACCAGATCCATTGCTTTTTCCACGGCTGAACACTCCGCTGGCTATCGTTTAATGCTTTCATTTTCTCCTGTCTATCTGAGCAAATGCACAGCTCAGCAGCAACAGACAGACAGACACGCAGATGGACAGCGCTCTCTGTCAGAACATGTTTCCTTCAGAGACTGAAACTTCCTGTTTTTTCTCTTCCTTATTGCTCCCTCCATCATCTTCTGTTTTCCTCTCTCTCCTTCGCTCTCTCTCTCTCTCTCTCTCTCCCTCCTCTCCTATCCTGAATCTCAAGTATGTGTGAATCTGCCCCAGCTTGTAACATTTAGCCTCTTTAGTATGCCCAAAGAGTCCTCACTCTCTGATTGGCTAGACCAGGGACCCCAGGGGCATTCCCTGAACGCTGATTGGCCAGGAGAGCAAATGTGCATGTTTGAGCAACCGCGGGCTTCTGGAACTCACACACTGGAAATTCAAGATAGAGAGAGAGAGAGAGAGAGAGAGAGCGAGAGAGAGAAAGAGAGAAAGAGAGACAGAGAAAGAGAGAGAGATAGAAAGAGAAAGAAAGACAGGAGTTGACCCGGGTTATTAAAGAAACAGAGAGAAGAGAGAAAAGCAAAGACTCAAAGACAGAGAGAAGCTGAGCGAGAGTGAGACTTACAGGGAGTTGGGGCATAGGCCTCCCCCCCACTCCTCACACACACAGGTAGGTGCCACATACCTCTTTCACCACTCAACACAAGTGGGATGTGTGTGTGTGTGTGTGTGTGTGTGTGTGCGTGTGTGTTTGCATACGTATGTGTGCATACGGGTGCATGGGGCCAGGGCGTGTGTGTGTGTGTGTGTGTGTGTGTGAATGAGAGAGAGGGAGAGAGAGAGAGAGAGAGAGATAGAGAGAGAGACAGCAGCAGAGAATATGTGTGCACTCTACTGTTAACACAAAACCAGCTGGAAAACGAGAGCGTTCGTAATTATTATAGACGTCCATAAAGCTGTCTGCGCTGTTGGTATGTAGAGAGCAGGACCCTACCTGTCAGTCTGCATACTCTCTCAGCATTCAGCAAACCAGCTGGGTGTTAAACAAAAGTATGTGTGTGTAAAACAAAGGTTACTGACAATTTTCTAAGCATTTGTCTTTCACAAACAAATCCTTCATTAAAAAAATTACTCTCAAGCATGTAAACACAAGCGTGCTCTGAAACAAGGTGACACACTCTCACACATGAATACACACGAGCATGCAGACACACGTACACATACATGCATTTGAACACACAGATACATGCTTGTGCATGCACACAGACATGCACATACAAATGCACGCATGAGCGCTCACAACTACATGCACAGGTGTGTACACACGTTTCTGCACGTGCATACACAGTCACGCACGCAAACACATAATACGCACATGCTCACTCGCACACACACACAGAGGAAGTTTAGTGTTTAAACCAGTTTATAAGGATGATCTTTGTCTTTTTGCTCCTTTCCAGAACCTAGCCCAGGTCTGGCCTGGGTTTGACCTAGGTTTGACCCGTGCCAGGGCGGACTCAGGACCCCTCAGTGATGAACAACCGTTCCATAGCCTGGTGGCTGCGGCAGATCGGCCTCCCTCAGTACACCAAGACCCTGGAGGGACAGTACTATGGACTGGAGGTCTGTCTGTCTGTCTGCCTGTCCTTCTGTATGTCTGCCTGTCTTCCTGTCTGACTGCCTGTTTGCCTGTCCTTTTGCATGTCTACCTGCCTGCCTGTCTGTCTGCCTGTCTGTCTGCCTGTCTGCCTGTCCTTCTGTCTTTGTATTTCTGGCAGTCAGCTCAGTTCAATGGTTCTTTACTGGTCAGACGAGCAAAACAGCACTGCCAGCACATGCATTACACATGAGAAGTATGGAAAATTCATCAGTCTCCCACTCTGTCAGTGTCTCTGTGTTTGCCTGTCTGTCTCTCCATCTTTCTCCCGTCTGTCTGTCTGCCTGTCTGTCCCCCCTTCAGGAGAACGTTTTACAGGCTGCAGACCAGGCATATGTTCAGTACAGAGGAGAGTGCAGGTTAACGGGTCAATGCTATAACACCTCTAATGCACTCTGTGTGTGCGTGTCCACCTCCACAGGGCCTGCTGTATGTGACAGAGGGGGATCTAAAGGAGGCAGGAGTGGAGGATCCTGAACACAGAGAAACCATCATGACCCAACTGAAACGACATCAGCAGATGCTGAACCCCACCACAGGTAGACACACATGCACACACACTTGAACCCTGGACCCTTAAAATTAGCAGGCTGATTCTCTACCGACTGAGGTATCCAGGCCCGGCAAGGGTTCTCGATTGAGAGGAGTTAGATCGATAAGAGTACATGTAATAGAGCATTCAAAGTCTGTGATATCAGGCACCAAACAGTTACTTCTACATAGAAATATGGAGACCTGATGTCAGTCACCCAGACAACATCTGCTGTCAGACCTCGTGGCGCAACGGTAGCGCGTCTGACTCCAGCTCAGATGGTTGCGTGCTCAAATCATGTTGAGGTCAGTGGTTGTGTTTTTTGACAGCAAAGAATTTCAGAGCTGCAGTTGCGCTGGTGAAACGAATTTCTGCGATTAAGGCTGCATTCACACCAAATCAGGCAATGCAGCACCTTGCCGTGGCGGTGTGGGCGTGTCACTACGTGGCCTATTCGTGTGACGTCGTGTTGTGAACTTTAACAGCCCCCCCCCTCCATTTCCTGTCCTCTAACTCAAAAAAAAAAAAAATGGACAAAAACGCAAACCGAAGGAAGCTTTTTGCTATCGTTATTTTGCAGCGTAGACTGCCAGTCAGACGCAGACGTCGAAGCCGGGTACACAAACTAAACCAAGCGAGGACACAACTGGGAGAGTATCATCATTTGGTCCATGAACTCCATAGTGCTAGGTACAATAAACTAACATGCAAGAACTGCTAAATAGCTAATCTTTTATACAGCTTAATTTCGACGTTCGGAATTGATATTTAGCTAGTAGCTTAATTGTTGTTTCGGTACTCGTCCCATTACCCGGTACTGTCAAATCACGATGACAATGATAAAATCAAATCTTAGGAAATGAATCGCATCAGTAATTCATCTGACAGTGCCTCGGTAAACAGCGGACTGCTACATGGTCATTTAAACAACTTACGTGATTGGCCACTGTAGCGTGACGTCGGGTTGCGTTCCGGCAAAAGTTGATTCTGGTTCAACTTTCTTGCCGCAGGCCGCTGCGTTTTTTTTCGGCACCCCATGCGGTCAACCACTGCCGCAGCCTAAACGCACTCCCCTCATTCAAATGAATGGGAAGACTGCCGTTTTTGCCGCACAACCCTGTGGCAATCTGATCTGGTGTGAATCCAGCCAAAGAGTATCTTGAAAACTTGTGCATCAAAAAGGCTGCTTATGCTGATTAAGGGTAACTAGGAGGTTTTTTGAAAGACAAATTACTCAAGATGCAAAATACTGTAGCAGGAAAAGGAAAGTTATGGAAGATGTCAAGTAGAGGAATATAGAAGGAGCATTGCTTTATAAGAATAATGATATTGCTGATACCTTAAATAGTTACTTTGTCGGGAGTTTTACTAAAGAGGAGGTTACGAATAGACAGGAAGGCAAATTCAGTACTCAGACTGCCTTAAGTGTTCTGACTATAACAAGACTTTTGATATTATACACTTAGATTACCAAAAAGCATTTGATAAGGCACCACAATTAACAAAATGAAGACTGTATTACAGAATGTATGTCAGAGTGAGTTTATAACAGGCTACAGGATAAGACAAAAGAAGGGCAACCAAACTGATTCCTGGTATGAAAGACAAAAGCTGTGAGTAAACATGTTTAACCTCTTCAAGCTTGGTAAAAGGAGACTTCAGGGCAATTTGACTGATTCTTTAAAATTCATGAAGGGATTAACAAAGTGAAATACAAGAGATTCTTCAGGTTGAGTTCGGTTAGTGGAACAAGGGGACATATATGGAAATCAGTAAAAGAAAAATTCTGCACAGACATTATGAAGCAATGTTTCAGGCAGAGAGTCGTCAAAGTGTAGAATAACCTGTCAGGTCATGCAGTACAGGCAGAAACTCTGAGGATTTTCAAGACCAGGCTTGATACAGTGTTTGATACAATCTAGTCCGTTGGTAATCAGAGCACTTGGTACAATTTAGTTCGGAAAGAGGCAAGCATTGCTGGGCTGAATGGCCTGTTATCGTCATTATTGCATCGACAGGAAGAGGGTTGGGGAGCCATGGTCACATCTGTGACTTTTCACACATGAAACTAAAGCTTCGATATGTAAAGGACAGCAGCTTCACAACATTCAAACCATGAAAAGGCACACGCCCGAACAGGGACTTGAACCCTGGACCCTCAGATTAAAAGTCTGATGCTCTACCGACTGAGCTATCCGGGCTCTAAGGAACAGCTCGATATAGTGCATCTGAAGAAGGATCCATATAAGGAAACGTATGAAACATTCATAGTCTGTGGTATTTGGCACTGTGCAGTTACTAATAGTAATATGCTGTTCGACAAATATGTGAAACGTTGAGGAGTGATTTCCATAGATAGATAAGAAATCCGTAATCCAGGGCTTCCTGGAGATCTAGCGCTGTTTTCACTCCAACCCTAACAAAGCACATTTCATTCAACAGCGAAAAAATCCCATTGAGCTGCTAATTCATTGAATGAGGTGTGCTTTGTTTGGGTTGGAGTGAAAACCTGTAGATCTCTGGGAACAGGGGTCAGCAGCCCTGCAATTATTCCGTGACTTTTCTCACGTGAAACTAGAGCTTCAAAATTTAAAACACAGCCAGTTCACAACATTTAGTGTCGGTCAAACAATGCAAATCATCACACTTGAACAGGGACTTGAAAGGGACTGGACACACAGATTAAAAGTCCGATGGTCGACCAACTGATGCACCGGAACGTGGCAATGATTCAGAGGGTCAGGATTCAGATCCATATTTGGACAGATTTTTTAAAAAGCATTAGTATCAGTGATATTTTCCACAGCACAGTTGCTAACCTGGCATGAGTAAGCCATTTCTCATAACCAGCTTGGCTTTGTGGTGCAACGGCAGGACGTCTGACTCCAGATCAGAAGGTTGCGTGTTCAAATCACGTTGAGGTCAGTGTAGTCTCTTTTTATGTAGGCGCTTGCAGCAACCTCAGAAAGCACGCTATGCATGAATACAACAGGTTTGCACACACAGGCTTTAAATCACACATATTCCACCATCTCTTTCCATTTCACAAGTATGTGATACTTTTCACACGTGAAACAAATGTATCAAGACTTGAAACAGAGCAACATTCAACACGTGCCAACCAGTGTAAATAACTGCATCCGAACAGGGACTTGTACCCTGGACCCTCAGATTAAAAGTCTGATGCTCTACCGACGGAGCTATCCAAGCACAAAACAAGGCACTTATTGATATGCACAGGAGACAGATACATATTGGCTCAAACCCAGGACACAGCAGATTTGGGTGAGGCTGTGAGACATAAAAGCAAAGGACAGGCGGGCATGGGACAGGAAGAACTGGGTACGCCTGCACGCACACTGCTGACCTCCAAATGCAGTTTTAACAACATGAACATTTCAGTCAACACATCCCTTCTCCTGAGCAGTAGCCTCCTCCTTTCAGGCTGTGTCAGTACACTGTGCCAGACTGAAAATACATTCAACACAGAATGTGAGCCAGACTTTCCACAGAGCATCAGTCCAATTGACCCAGCAGCCTTTGTGATACTTACCTCTGCTCTTGTGTTGTGACCACTACAGACAGAATGGGAACCCTGGAGGTAGTTTTTGTGCCTCACCACTGACTCCTGACCTGCTGTAGCCCTCCTGATTTCATTTAGATTCCCCAGAGGAATAGCGCACTGACCTTGTGCAGGATGACCTGGAAGCAGCATGTGACACACCACTGACCCCTGACCTCTGACCTTCCCACTCTTTTTGTGACCTCCAGGGAACAGTACATTGACCTCACGCAGGGTGACCCGGAAGTACTCGCTGGGCTCCTCCCTGGACATGATGAAGCCGAGCCGGAGGCTGTCAGGGCAGACGGCGGATCTGTTCCGGCAGAGCATACTGCCCCGGTTGAAGCGCAGGGACCGGGTCACCCTCTCCTCTTCCTGCTCCCAGCTCAGCCCCCTGCAGGAGGTGCTGGTGCCCCCCTCCCCTGGCCCGGAACTCCTCCACCCTTCCCAGCCAGCTGCCTCCACCAACAAAGAACAACACAGGTACTGCAGTGAACCTCAATGCCACAGTGCCTCCCTGCCCCACAGGTCACTGTCTTACCAACCCCACAGGTCACTGTACTTATCTGCCCAACAGGTCACTGTCTTACCGACCCCACAGGTCACTGTACTTACCTGTCCCACAGGTCACTGTCTTACCAACCCCACAGGTCACTGTACTTACCTGCCCCACAGGTCACTGTCATACCGACCCCACAGGTCACTGTACTTACCTGTCCCACAGGTCACTGCTCTAACCTGTCCCACAGGTCAGTGTACTTACCTGTCCCACAGGTCACTGCTCTTACCTCTCCCAAAGATCACTGTACTTACCTGTCCCACAGGTCACTGCTCTTACCTTCCCCACAGGTCACTGTACTTACCTGTCCCACAGGTCACTGCTCTTACCTTCCCCACAGGTCACTGTACTTACCTGCCCCACAGGTCACTGTACTTACCTGTCCCACAGGTCACTGCTCTTACCTTCCCCACAGGTCACTGTACTTACCTGCCCCACAGGTCACTGCACTTACCTCTCCTACAGGTCACGACACTTACCTGTCTTAGATATCACTGCACTTCCCCACTCAACAGGCCACAGTGCTTCTGCCCAAACTGCCAGACATTGCACCTCACTTTACTTAATCAGGCCCCCACTTATGGCCTAAATAGGTAATACACCTAACAAATAGGTAACATGCTGTACACACACACACACACACATACACACTCACACACACACCAAACACACACACACACACACACACACACACGTATGCACATGCACACACACACAAACACACTTCTCTGTTGTAGGTGCCTGAGTGTTGTTCAGCCTTACAGCAGTCTGCAGAGCTGCAGGGATAATACTATATGCCGATGACGTAATGAATAATCTCAATCCCATGATGCTCCACGAATAAATACCAGGAAACAGGAACTGGCGTAGACATTCCCACGAGACCTGAAGCACTCAGTGCTTCTCCAAATATTGCAGGTACAAGTCCGCCAATTACATCTGTCTGAACATGCATGTAGAGCAAAGCCCTTAAGACCCACACGGCTTTGGCTGATGATTAACGTCAGCCGCGCGGACCAGATGTTGGAACAGCAGAAACATCCCGCCCAAAAGAGCTGTAAGGAAGGAGAATTTGTTTACACCACATCGATTCAGCTCACATGACACACGGACCAAACACCACAAACACAAGCTTGCCGGCATAAATTATTCATTGACAAGGGCTTGTGTGCGAGAAGTCAAATGTAACAAATATAATAAATGTAACTCACAGCAAATAACAGATGAACCTTTCAGATAACATTAGACTGAGGGATGATAAAGGAGAGTGGATGTTAATGATTTATTTATTTGTGTATATCTCATTTTAACATTTTTTGGACATTTTTCCAAACAATTAATGAGGTGAACTCCAAACAATGCAAAGGTCAGCAGAGTATTACACTTCACAGTTGAAGCTGGCACACACAACAAAATATTACCATATGACAGGATAAAAAACAATTGTGGCGTAAGTACACTATATGGCCAAAAGAATGTGGACACCTTACATCCAGCATCTCGTACAAAATTATGGGTATTAATATGGAGTTGGTACAGGTTCACTCTTTGCTGCTATACAACCACCACTCTTCTGGGAAAGCTTTACACTAGATGTTGGAGTATCGCTGCAGGGATTTGCTTCCATTCAGCCGTTAGAGTTTTAGTGAGGTTGTGCAGTGATTGGGCGTTTAGGCCTGGCTCGCAGTTCTTTCCAATTGATCCCAAAGGTGTTGGATGTGGTTGAGGTCAGAGCTCTGTGCAGGCCAGTCAAGTTCTTCCACACCAATCTCAACAATACCATATCTATATGGACCTTGCTGAGAGCCCAGGGACATTTTCATGCTGAAAGGGCTTTCCCCAAACTGTTGCGGCAAAGTTGGAAGCACAGAATCATCTAAAATGTCATTGCATTAAGATTCGCCTTTACTGGAACTAAGGAGCCTA
This sequence comes from Anguilla anguilla, assembly GCF_013347855.1. Lineage (NCBI taxonomy): Eukaryota > Metazoa > Chordata > Actinopteri > Anguilliformes > Anguillidae > Anguilla > Anguilla anguilla. The sequence continues at coordinate 58,134,680 of NC_049202.1, read as the reverse complement.
GCCCAAACCGTGAAAAACAGCCCCAGACAAAGTGGTGTTCATACACTTGTGGTCATATAGCGTATCAGGTAAAGTGTAGATTTTAAGAGCTGGTCCTTCATTTACAGTTCAGTAATAATTTAATGCGTCATGCTGTTAGTTACCTTTATGCGAAATACCTGGAAACCACCAGTGATGCAGCATAGGAGGTCTGTCCAGTGCAGCCTTGCTGGTCGATGTTGGCCACTGTGAGCACATGCAGGTTGAGCTGCAGTTTGAACAACCAGGCTTAGGATACATGACCTGCACTTTGTCTACTGGCCTGCATTTATTGCCCATAGCAACTACTCACTCTCTATCTCTCTCTCTCTCTCTCACATACACACACACACACACACTTACAGCATTCCCTTACTGTGGCCCATGGGCTGGGTGTGGCAACTTGGAATGTGCCACGATCTGTCATGAGGCTAATTACAAATGATGTAAAGTCCATTGACCACAATATTAGCAAACAACGGGAGGTAGCAGATCGCTTTAACCTAAGGTTTTTTTTTTTTTTTGTGGTAGACTTTTTCTATATGAAATGCTACATATTGCACAAAGTCAGTCTATCAGCACCATTTGCACTAACTGTGATTATAACTTGTGTTGTTCATTAGCCTACTGCTTTGTAGAAGTAACAATAATAACGGTATAAGTAACATGAGTAGTAGTAGTAATCCTTTAATGATTTTTTTTTATTACTGGTGAAACTGGTATAAAGAGAATAGTGAGCCAGACATGCAGTGATGAAGAGTAAAAATCATGATAGATATTCTTTTTTCTTTAAACATTATCGGAAATAAAGGTAAACATTACCACCTGTGCTAGTACCCGGGACAAACAGCACGGATACTTTTTGAGCTTGAGAAAAAACACGAACTTAATTACGTAAACTTTAAGATTCTACATTTAACCAATATAATGAATTAAGTGGATTATAAGAACGCTAAAACACGAGTTTGAACTAAAGCTCTCTCGTCTGTCCGGAATTTTTTTTTCCTGGCGAGTCAAGTTTGGGCCGTGAATGTCCAGGTGGATACTGCAATCAAGACGCAGTTAGGAATCTTTAACTGTCCACTGGTCCTGTCGATATTGTATAATTACAGAGCGCGTTAGAAATGCCTGTCTATATATTGGATTTAGTCGCTGAGTCTTCATTAACCTACTTGGAAAAACATAGCTCCTGTCGAAATAAATCGAATGCCCCTCCGCGGTCCATTGCAAATGGTACAGCCTTGGAAAGGTACACTTTATATTGTGCAATGCTCGAGATAATAGTAAAAAAAACTGCTAGTTCTTTCAGATAGCGACTGTAGTAGGGGAGGGGTGCGAAATGACGAATCAAGCTGACAAAAGGCAGCCAATCGTGACTTTTGGTTAGCGTTGGCAGTTTTCACTTTCATGTCGCCTAACGGTGTTTTACAAACTTTTTTCACCGGGAGGAATTCGTCAGACTGTAGACTGTGTGTACGCAGTGAATGGGGCGCGGGCGCGGAATCCGTGGAATGCCTAGATAGTGCTAACTTTTGCTCCGAGGCGCGGAAAATGGATTCCGAAAACTTGTAAGGACACGTTAAAAACTGCAACGTGTTTTAGGAGGTGAGAGGCTGACGGCGGATGGATTTAAACTCCCATTTCGTTTTGAATTTCTACACTGGACATCGCTATACGAAACAACAAAACCGAATATGTTACGGCATTAAGACAGGGGAGGGCTCGGGGCGTGCAGGTAAGCTACGGTGCGATGGTTGACTCCGCCGTTCCGTTGCCGATTCCAGGTTATATTCTGCGCCAGTAAGGTGTCCCTCTCACGACCAGGCTCCTGGACCTTCGTTTACGCGGAAAACGCCTATAGAACTACGAAGCATATATTTTTAATTGTTATTGACAATATCGTGGTGAACCTTGCACCACGATCGAAGTTTTATTTTTAAGATACCCAAAATGTTTTAAAGTCGTCTACTGAATTGTCTACTGAAGCTGTAAGGATACTGTGAAATTTTATATACTACCACATATTGAAAATATGTTGACATATTAGGAATATTTGAATATATTTCATGGACAGGTATTTTTAATAGTACATTTTAAAAATCAGATATCGGCAGTAATGCGCTTATTTACTTGTATGATGTTACGTGTCGAAATAATATACCCTATACCACTATAATTAGTGTACTTTGCAGTACATTCCATTTTCGCAAGGTAGGAAACGCAGGTAGCGATCCATTACCTGAACGTAATTCCCTCCGTTCAAAACATCTCACAGGACTGATGAGTAATATTATGTAACATGACCGTACATACTTTTGCAACAGTTATTTTGCAAGAAACCATCGATTTGACTCCGGAGTACAGTTGCTTAATTTTATTTTATTTTTTTTCATAATTGAGTCTTGAAATGCGTGTCATAAGTAGAAAGTCGCTGTCCCGGCACGTTTTAAAGGGATGTATCCCGTAATTGAATTGGAAGTCCTGTGCAAATGCAAATTTGTATTGTGTATCCGAATGGACTAAAATGTGAGGAAGTAAACACGAAATTCAATTGGGATACCCGTGCCTTTGGTGGACGGACCAATTGGCGTAGGATTTCGGGGAGATGGGGAGACCCAGAGTTCTTTCATATCAATTAATTGCTAAACTAGCTATTTGTGAGACGTTTGACTAGGTAGGCGAGACTAGATGTTCCAAGCAGTGTCTCCCACAAAGCTGAAATGAAACCTAAGCCAGTTTCTGTGGACGGACATTCAAAGTTATGCTGTATACAGATGGTTAAAGAAACATTTAAGTACACTATATCTGGTTAACGGATCGTGCCGTTGCTGACCATTTGAGTTTTTTTCTCCAAAAAACCTTTGGAATGCATGTCTGCACTCTCCGAGGATTTATGTCAGCAGTAACGCCCATGGCAGTGGAAGTAACCTCCGAGGTCTCTCCCGCGGTTACGCAGTATGTTTGCGGTGACGCACAGAACAATGGCTTCCTCTCTGTTGGATCAGGAAGGATGTGGCTATTAAAAGGCAGCGTTTTGGCCATTAACACGGGATTTTGGCAGCGTCTTCATCCTGCCCGTGTCCCTGACAACTCCAGCCGAGGACAAGACTATTGCGGAGGTCACTGCTGAAATGCCCTCCCTTCAGAGCTCGTGAATGTTAAATGATCCAGTGAATTTCATTAAATATCCAGGGGGAGAGTAGAAAGTTAACAGAAATAATTTTGATTATGCTGTTTGAAAGCCTATGCCATGAGGTCTTTTGTAAGCGAAACAGAGGGGCAGGTGGCAGCGCGTGGTGGCAGCGGTTGATTCTTAGTCACGTGTGAACCGTTGTGGCCTGTTACCTGTACCGATTCGTGCGGAAAACAGTCCGCATTAGTAGACGACAGCGATGTCCCACACAGAACCGCGTTAAAAACAAAACATAACATTAAATAAACTTGCTTACTTTCCACAAAGCCCAGTGCCACGTTAAAAACAACAATCATTTTTAAATTTCTTGTCACTTCGTTTCGGGGCTATGCAAAAATTTGAAGGACGTTTTCATTGGTATACTCAATGTGGGCGTGTGCAGTGACGCGACTGACGGTACAGTTCTGAATTATGACCGTGGCCTGTAGTTGCACAATTGGTCATAGCGTCATGCAGACAGAGAGTTTCAATTAGCAGGCTTAACCCCAGTGTCATTGCCTTGACTAACAGTGTCTTACATGCAGGCATCATGCTTTCTGCAATCCCTTATCCAAAAATGCATTATCTATTGAAGGGTTGAGTTATAGCTCAAAACCCCTCAGTAACTATCTAGTTTGCTGCTCCTGTATTCTCAATTTATTTCTCAACCACAAATTAGCAATGCTACAAGCTATTCTAATGCCTGTGCAACCCGTTTTGAGAGATCATAGGGTAGCCTACAAGGGCCTGTCTGACTGCACAATCTGGGACTATACTTTATTTTGAGAGCTAGTCACTGGTTATAGTCCCAACTCATTGAGCCATCATTTAGTTTTACTATATTACCAGCAGACCTGGGTCCAATATGTATTTGTTTTGGATTCAAATACTTTTTTTACACTTTACTGATCTTGTCTGGTGTATTGGAACCAATGAAATACTCTGAAAAAGTGCAAACCCCGCCTTCTGGTCATATTGGCAGGCTCAATTATACCAGACAAGATCAATAGAGCACAGAAAAGTATTTGAATCCAAAACAAATACGTATTTGACCCAGGTCTGATAACCAGGCTGATGCAGTCTAGCAAGTTGCTTACCAAAAAACACAAGTATACATTTGCAGTTTTGGAATTCTTTAAAAACAGCATCCTGCTCTATTTCCATTTAGTTTAAAGCTGTTGGTGGTGCCTAATATGCAATTATTGTGCTTTGATTCCAGCAAACGGAAGAGTGTTGGCGTGTATTTAAGTCAGCTTAAGGTAAGGGCGACCTCTTCTTGCATGGTCATGCATGTACAGGAAATGATGATGTCATTGGCTGTTGGCAAATAAGTTGCATATGCATGATGCAGCCTGTAGTTGCCCGTAGTTTGTGTATGCACTAACAAACAGGAGATGACATCACATCTTTGTAGAGACATGTATTCAGTTCCCTGGAACAAAGAGGGTTTAAGGCTTCCCTGTATCAGCACTCACTGTCAGACTGCTATTCTGTTGACATTTGAGCTAGAGCAGGATGTATGTGAGATTTACTGTGTGTCTGTCTGTCTGTTTGTGTGTGTGTGTGTTTGTGAGGGGTGGGATGTTCTGACTCAAGTCTGTAGTGTAGGCAGACGTGTATGGGGTATACTGACTGCAGTGTGTACTATAGGCAGGTGTGTGTATGGGGTGTACTGCCTGCAGTGTGTAGTATAGATAGGGGTGTGTATGCGGTGTACTGACTGCAGTGTGTGGTGTAGGCAGGTGTATGCATGGTGTACTGACTGCAGTGTGTGGTGTAGGCAGGTGTATGCATGGTGTACTGACTGCAGTGTGTGGTGTAGGCAGGTGTATGCATGGTGTACTGACTGCAGTGTGTGGTGTAGGCAGGTGTATGCATGGTGTACTGACTGCAGTGTGTGGTGTAGGCAGGTGTATGCATGGTGTACTGACTGCAGTGTGTGGTGTAGGCAGGTGTATGCATGGTGTACTGACTGCAGTGTGTCTGTGTGGGGCAGGTTTTTGGGGGGAGGAGAGGGATGGACTCTCTAAAGAAAGAGCTGGAAGAGGAACTGAAGCTGAGCACAGAGGATCTGAGGAGCCATGCCTGGTACCACGGCCAGCTTCAGAGAGAGGTACACCCTCACCTGTACACCTGTAACCCTCACCTGTATAACCCTCACCTGTACACCTGTAACCCTCACATATACACCTGTAACCCTCACCTGTATAACCCTCACCTGTACACCTGTGACCCTCACATGTATAACCCTCACCTGTATACCTGTAACCCTCACTTGTATAACCCTCACCTGTACACCTGTAACCCTCACTTGTATAACCCTCACCTGTACACCTGTAACCCTCACTTGTATAACCCTCACCTGTACACCTGTAACCCTCACATATACACCTGTAACCCTCACCTGTATAACCCTCACCTGTACACCGGTAACCCTCACATATACACCTGTAACCCTCACCTGTATAACCCTCACCTGTACACCTGTAACCCTCACATATACACCTGTAACCCTCATCTGTATAACCCTCACCTGTACACCTGTGACCCTCACATGTACACCTGTAACCCTCACCCATACAACCTATAACCCCACCTGTACACCTGTAACCCTCACATATACACCTGTAATCCTCACCTGTACTACCCCCTTACCTGTGATCCTCACCTGTACACCTGTAACTCTAATCTTACAATCCTCACCTGTACAATCTATAAACGCACCTGTAACCCTCACATATACACCTGTAACCCTCACCTGTACAACCTGTGACCGTCACATAGACACCTGTACAACCTGTGGCCATCACATAGACACCTGTACAACCCTTACCTGTAACCATCACTTGAACAAATGTAACCCTCACATTGTCTCTAACCTCACATGTACATCACCTCAACACACCTACCATCTCTAAACCTCAGCTGTGTCTCACGTTCCTGTAACTTTATTACACACCTACTTTCATACACCTGTAACTCTATTACATGCTTTTATTGCTCACACACCTTTAGCTCTCATATATCTGTAATTGTTGCATACCTGTACTGTAACTTTCACACACCTGTAGCACAATTACAGACCTGTAACTCTCACAAAACTGTAACTCTATTACATACCTGTAAATGACATGCCCCTGAGTCTCTCTGAGTTTTTCACAGACCTGTAACAAATTCTCTCTCCCTGTCCCCCCTCACTCGTTTCTCTCTCTCCCTCTTTCTCCCCCCTCTCCCTCTCCTTCCCTCCTCTCACTGTCTCCCTCCTCACCCCCTCTCGCCCACTTTCTCTCTCTCACTCGCTCTCCCTCCCCCCGTCCCCCTCTTTCTGCCTCTCTCTCTCTCTCTCCCCCACAGGGGGCGGAGCAGTTGTTGGAGAGAGACGGGGACTTCCTGATCAGAGACTCTCTCTCCAGCCCTGGGGACTACGTGCTCAGCTGCCAGTGGAGGAACGAGCCCATGCACTTCAAGATCATCCGTGTGGTACTGAGGCCCAAGAAGGTACTTCTGAGTACTGGACCACCCCTGATCGCCCCTGTCCCTGCCCCCACCCTACAAACCCCACCCACTCCCAGACTGCCCCTGTCCCTGCCCCCACCCACTCCCAGACCACCCCTGTCCCTGCCTCCACCCTACAAACCCCACCCACTCCCAGACCACCCCTGTCCCCTCCTCCACCCTTCAAACCCCACCGACTGCCACACTGCCCATTGCCCCCCCCGCCCCACAAACACCGCCCACTCCCAGACTGTTTCTGCCCCTATCTCACATAACCTTCACTCTCACAGCCCCATTCGACAGTGCCTGCCCACTCCTATATAATCTGCTTTCTAAGACTCCGCCCCATTCTACCATCAGCCTACTCTGAACCTCGCCTCCATTCTATAGGACCTTCCCACATCCAGGTTCCACCCCCTTCTATACCTGACCACTGCTGGACCCCACCCTCAACCTATACAACCCACCACTGTTAAACCCTGCCCCCATTCTAAAGTACCTGCCCATTCCTAGACCACCCCCTGCCTTCCCTATAAAGCCTCCTCTCACCTAGAATCCACCCCCACCGTGGACAAGCAGTCAGCATTTTGTCAATGTGTCCCAGCATGCCGCTGGTGTTTGCTGTGTGCATTCCCCAAACCAGCAGTTACTCTGTGCCTGATTCACTCTCCCCCCGGACTCACCCAATCGCAGCTTAGGGCCCACCCAATTGGGCCCACAGCCAGGCCGGTTGCGTCTGTTTTTGACATGGCGATCTGACCTCTGGTTGCCCAGGGATACTCGCGGGAGCTGTTCCAGTTTGAACAGGACCAGTTCGACAACATCCCGGCGCTCGTCCGCTTCCACGTGGGGGGGCGTCGGCCCATCTCCGAGGCGTCGGGGGCCATCGTCTTCCACCCCGTGAACCGCACCGTGCCCCTGCGTGTGATCAGGGAGCGGCAGGCAGCCCGCGCCCACAGCAGCAGCGACCTCCGCTGGCCGGGGGCGGAACAGCAGCCATGCTCCGAGCGCAGCAAGAGACTGAGCTTCCACTCTGGCCAGATGGACTCCTTACAGGTCAACAGCAACCTGCTCAGGTTAGACATGGGGTTATACTACACACACACACACACACACTCACGCATACAGGGTTATACTACACACACACACACACACACACGCATACAGGGTTATACTACACACACATGCACGCACACACGCATACAGGTTATACTACACACACACACACACACACACACACACACTCACGCACGCATACAGGGTTATACTACACACACACACTCACGCACGCATACAGGGTTATACTACACACACACACACACACTCACGCACGCATACAGGGTTATACTACACACACACACACACACACTCACGCACGCATACAGGGTTATACTACACACACACACACTCACAGGGTTATACTACACATACACACACCCAACACACACACACTCATGCACGCACACACACGCATACAGGGTTATACTACATACACACACACGCACGCACGCACACACACACACTCACACGCATACAGGGTTATACTACACACACACACCCGCACACACACACACACACACACACTCACTCACGCACGCACGCACGGACGCACGCACACACACACTCATGCACACACACATGCACATGCACACACACACACACACACACACACACACATGCATGCAGAGTTATACTACACACACACCACAGTATGCTGCTTGCTGCTGTCCTGCATTAACAGGCTGTGTGTCTGTGTGTACCAGGAACAAGGAGAAGAGCGGGAGTCACCCTGGTAACCTGGAAAACCTGGGCCGGAGACCCTCCCTGCAGACTGCACAGTCTGATAGCAACCTGCGCTCAGGTAAACTCACCAGTGCAGGTACAGCCTGTCTGCATATAGGTAAATGAACTATCTGCACATCTTACATCCCTGTCTGACCCCCCCCCCCCCCCCCCGGCCCTTCATAGGCACCCCACCATCCAACCAGACAGAGGACCCCAGCCCCGCCCCCATGTCCCCGTTTTTTCGGACAGGAAGCGAGCCCATGCTGAGCCCCCGCACCCCCCGCCACACCCACCCCTCCAACCCAGCGGGGGGCGACACCCTGCGCGGCTCCGACGGGCAGCTGCACTCCCGCGCCCCGCCCAAGCCCCTGCGGGTGTCGGCCGTGTTCCCGGCCCGCCCCCCCGGGGAGGACCCCGCCTCCTTCTACGACGAGCTGGTGCCGCGCGTGCCCCCGGCCCGCGTGCGCGGGCACGTGGACCGCCTGCGCGCCGAGGAGAAGTGGCAGAGCCGCGCCCGCCTCACCGAGAGCAGCTTCAGCTTCCTGGAGATGGGCGGGGCTCCCCAGCTGCTGGGGGTGGGGGAGGAGGTGGAGCCCCAGGACATGGGGGCGGAGCCACACTTTGTCAGGCCGCAGGTGGAGACGTCCTCCAGCTTCGACCTGGACCAGTTCAGCTCCCTGCTGTTGCCCGACAACAACCGGCCCCTGGAGCCCGCGGTGCTGCTGGCCCTGAAGGAGCTCTTCACCCGCAGCGACCCCAAGACCATCGCCCTGCACATGCTCAGTGTCGACTGCCAGGTACAGTTACCATGGAGACTGTTTGTGTGCCCCACAATGCACTGCAGTTACAACCCAGGGCAATGACCATCCACTCTCAGAAGCCAGTCCCAGGGTCCTCCACAGTTACAAACCAGTCCCACAATTCGCTGCTCTGCTCTGCTCTCACAAACCAGTACAACAGTCATCCACGCTTATAAGACATTCCCCCAATGCGTCGCTGCCACAGATTTGTCCCGCAGTCACAAAGATTACGGACTAAAAAGACTGTTCATAAATACACGTAATGCAGGAGCTGACCATCTGGTTTGGCTACAGGATCTGTGCCACAGTCCTGCGTACTCATTATCCCATCACAAACATTAACCTGCTGGTTGCCCGGCAGGTGGCCCGGATCACTGGTGTGACGGAGGAGCAGAAGAGGCTCATGGGAGTGAGCTCCGGGTTGGAGCTGATCACCCTACCACACGGCCAACAGCTGAGACAGGACCTGCTGGAGAGGTAGTGACATCATCGCCCTGCGCCACAACATTCCTCACCCACCTATACTGGAAATCTCTTATCTTTTATCCCGGAAAAAATTCCAAACACTATAATTAGTATAAGAGGAAAGTTGCATTGGATAAAAAAGGATGGTAAAATCATCGCTGATACTGCCTCTGATCTTTTCAAACAGTTAAAGTATTATTATTGTTAGTCCCTCTTTAAGCTGAAGGATTAAAACGCCACCGCTGTTAACAGCATCTGATTTGATGATTAACAGGTTGTCCCTGTTACAACTTTTGATCTGATGATTAATCACTGCTTCCTGTTGAACAGTCAAGCTGATAGGCTGAACTGGCTTAGCTTCCTGTAGGCGTGTTAAGCAGTGTTGAGTTTCCTGTGGTGTTTGGGCGTGTATGGAAGTGTTAAGCTATCTGCTGATGCCCGCTGTCTCTGGCAGGCACCACCTGATCGCCCTGGGTGTGGCGGTGGACATCCTGGGCTGCACGGGCACGGTGGGGCAGCGGGCGAACGTCCTGCACAGGTTCATCCAGCTGGCCAAGGAGCTGCGCCACACTGCCCACGACCTCTACGCCTTCTCTGCTGTGATGAAGGCTCTGGAGCTCCCACAGGTACCCCAGCAAGGGATACCTTAAACCCCTAAACGCCCCCTCACCTCACACCCCTAAACGCCCCCTCACCTCACACACCACCTCACCTTACACCCCTAAACGCCCCCTCACCTCACACACCACCTCACCTTACACCCCTAAACGCCCCCTCACCTCACACACCACCTCACCTTACACCCCTAAACGCCCCCTCACCTCACACACCACCTCACCTTACACCCCTAAACGCCCCCTCACCTCACACACCACCTCACCTTACACCCCTAAACGCCCCCTCACCTCACACACCACCTCACCTTGAACCCCTAAACGCCCCCTCACCTCACACACCACCTCACCTTACACCCCTAAACGCCCCCTCACCTCACACACCACCTCACCTTACACCCCTAAACGCCCCCTCACCTCACACGCCCCCTCACCTCACACACCACCTCACTTTAAACCCCTAAACGCCCCCTCACCTTAAACTCATGAACACCCTCTCATCTTACACACTTCCTCACCCTACATCCCCCCACCCTACACACCCTCACCTTACACCCCCGTACCCAACACCCACTCACCTTACACTCCCCCCTCACCTTACAGCTCCCCACCCTACATCCACTGACCTTACACACACCCCTCAACTTACACCCTCTCACCTTATACCCCGCCTCCCCACTCACTTTACACCCCCTTACCTTACACTCCCCCTCACCTTACACCCTCACCGGTGCACACACCAACACAGACACACACATTACCTCACTTCTCCACGGCATCTCACCTGCTCACACACTCCACCACAAACAGCCAAGTGTGTTCCAGATGACAGAGCCTCAGGCGTGTTCCAAGTGAAGGAGACTCAGGTGTGTCCCTGGTGACAGAGACTCAGGTGTGTCCTTGGTGACAGAAACTCAGGTGTGTTCCAGGTGACCGAGATTCGGTATGTTCCAGGTGACAGAGACTCCGGTATGTTCCAGGTGACAGAGACTCAGGTGTGTCCCTGGTGACAGAGACTCAGGTGTGTCCCTGGTGACAGAGATTCGGTATGTTCCAGGTGACAGAGACTCAGGTGTGTTCCAGGTGAAAGAGCCTCAGGTGTGTTCCAGGTGATAGAGACTCAGGTCTGTTCCAGGTGACTGAGACTCGGGTATGTTCCAGGTGACAGAGACTCAGGTGTGTTCCAGGTGAAAGAGACTCAGGTGTGTCCCTGGTGACAGAGACTCGGGTATGTTCCAGGTGACAGAGACTCAGGTGTGTTCCAGGTGACTGAGACTCAGGTGTGTTCCAGGTGATAGAGACTCAGGTGTGCTCCAGGTGACTGAGACTCAGGTGTGTTCCAGGTGGCCAGGCTGGAGATGACGTGGCAAGCTCTGAGGAGAAACCACACAGACAGCGCTGTGGCCTTTGAGAAGGTGCTCAAGCCCTTCCTGCAAGCTCTCAACGAGGGAAACAGTAAGGCAAAGCCGTTACACTCTGAAAAGTTTCTAAAGCGTTTCTCAGTGTTTTACAAAATATAAAAATGTCCTGTTTTGCACTATGTAACTCCTTGTTTTGCACTGTGTAATGTTTTGCACTGTCTAACGCCCTGTTTTGCACTGTGTAATGTTTTAGCTGAGGCGGTCCAAGGCCCTCTCTCCATGCCCCACGTGCTGCCCCTCTTGCGGGTGATGGAGGGCGAGGATTTGGGGGAGCACACAGAGCGGGGGTGCCAGTTGTTGCTTAACACCCTGCAGTCCGCCCGCCAAGCCGCCCTCAACGCACCCCAGTACCAGGCCCACGCCCACACCTTGCTCACAGGTGCCTTGAGTGTTCAGTGCACTGCAGAAGCACTTTACAAATGAAATAAAATGCCCTGAAATGCATTCAAATGCACCAGGCTCCCCAACACTTTACAAATACAGTCAAATGCATTCAAATGCACCTGACACCAAACACTTTACAAATACACTCAAATTTATTCAAATGCACCTGACACCCAACACTTCACAAATACCCTCAAATACATTCAAATGCACCTGACACCCCAACATCAATGAGGTCTTAATTCATCACGAGTACTCACACAGTAGCCTGCACATGTTAGGCAAGGACAGCCAACATAAGCAAGGGAACCTGACATGGATTAAGCCGATTGGCTGAATCACCTGGCCTCTCCCTCCCCTTTTCCCTCTCCAGCAGGCTGGGAACCAATCCCCGAGCTGCTGGAGGCGTTCCGCACCGAGTTCGCCCTGCGACTGTTCTGGGGTCAGTCGGGAGCAGCGGCCGAGAAGCAGGAACGCTGGGAGAAGTTCGACAAGGTGCTGAGGGTGCTGTCGGAGAAACTGGAACCTGGAGACGCCCCCCGGACTCTGACCCCAGACCCCTGATGCCTGATCCCTGACTCCCGGCCCACAGATACTGGAGCTCTGTACAAGCTTGGGGGGGGGGGGGGGGTTGGACCCTACCCTGAGCTTTCCACACCACCTCCATGCCCTCTCCATGGCCAAAACCCAGGAAACCTGCCGTTTCACCTGGGAACCATGGAAACTGGTGGTCTGTCCTCCTCCTCCTCCTTCCTGTAATCACCGTCAACAATAGAAAAGAGGATTCAGGGAGACGAGACAAACGCCGGACCGTTGGTGCTCACGCATGGGAGAGACGTTGCATGTGATACTGTGTCCATGTTGTAATTAAGCTGTTTTAATTTTTCTCCCATACAGCCACGCCTTTGAATCTGACACTCAGGGCCACACCCCCTAGCACATGGCCATACCCTCAAACAGAGGGCAACTCTGAGGCCACGCCCCCAGTGCTGTGCCACACCCTTAAACATGGGGCCACGTCCTGACTCTCAGGGACATTATAATTACAATGTCTATATTTTCACTGGAGAAAAAAACAGCTGTGCCACAGCCAGGATTCAGCCTTACCACCTGCTGCATACAAGAGACTCACAAGTTGTCGGGTCTCCTGGTACTTTTTTGCCAAGAAATGACCAGGATCAGCTCATGCAATCTTTTTTTTTTCCCTCTCTAACCCAAATTTGGAATGTCCAGCTCACAAACCATGTACAAATGTGCTCACATACGCCCCCTGCTGCCGGCTCGGGAGTGCAAACACAACTCACGGTTCTCCTCCGAAACACGCGCCTGCCAGCCAGCCGCTTCTTTTCACACCGCAACCATGAAAGAGAACATGCCCGGACGGCCACCAGCCAACTATGCGCCTGCCCTGCTGGGCTGCTGGCCACAGTCGGCACTGGCACGGCCTGGATTCGTTCCGAAACAGCAGTGCTCACTCCAGACGCCACAGGCGGCGCTTTTACTGAGCACGTGCGATCTTAAGCCCTGATCACTGTAGCTACCAGGAAAGAGAACAAACTCCTTCCAGGTCTGGGGCGATGTCACTCATTATTCCTGTCTTCTGATTGGCTGAGCTGGTGACACGTCAGACAAAGGAGCCAGTCTCAGAAGAGTCGGGACAATAACTCTCCCAAGGGTCCACCAATCACAGCGGCCTGTTCGTCAATTCCCGTGATGCCCTCCTGCTTCCAGTTCTGAAAATAAGATGGCACTGGGCCTTGGGTGTGATTGCTACAGTATAAATGTACAGCCCAATCGTGAAATGAACACCCCAGACTAATTCTATCAACTCTGTATGATCACAGATCAGAAGTATCTTCCTTTTTAAAAAAAATACTTCCATTTTAAGGCAAACTCGCGCCTGTTGGGTAAAAAGAAGCAGTCAACTGACATCTCTTTTCACAGAGCAAACGCTTGTCAGCACTCTCCCGAATGGTCAACAGGAAAATATTTACCCAAAGCCATCCCCAGCACCAATCTATATTTCTACTTTGTCCCATAGGGCTGCAGGAAAGCCAGCTGCACGGTTCTGGTCAACTTTCTGTTTCGTTGCAATAGCTCCACCCATTCAGCCTGCTCAGATTATCTCTGATTGGTCAGATGCATTTGTTTTTTTTGGACTCATAGACACTACTGCAGGTCCTTAAGACCAAACATAACATGCAACCCCAGTGTACTGTGAGCACGTGAGCCTCAGAATGCCGTCAAAGCACTGATATGTCAATGAAATCTGAGCCAAAATGGTGCCAAAACTGCTGTGCGTACAGTGTATAAAGCCGCTACTCAGTTCACGGCACTCGAGGTCCAAGAACTGCTGCTTTCCCACCCTCCCCTCTACCTGGGAGTCAGGTGTGAAGACAGTCTGGCTAATCAGTATCACTGACTGTTCAGTTAATTACCTGGGATGAGAACAAAACCAGGGCCGGATTTGGAGTCAGGGGCCAGATTTGAGTATCCAGGGTATAGAGCAGTTCTTCTCAAACTCCCCTGTGTATGCTGGTTTTCATTCCAAACACAAATCAAATCCCAGGATTTTTGCAAGCTGTAAATTTTTCTTTATTAGGTGCTTTTCACATTTGGAGAGATTATTTACCCTTAAACCACATCGTCAGAAATACCTATGCATGCCATGAAGAAAAAAGATTCTCGTATGCATATCGTGCTATAATGCAGACAATTCAGAGAAAAAGATTTTTTTGGATCAAATGAAAGATTTAATTTGTTTGCTGCACAATTCCAAATGTTTCATTTCATATTTTTTTCCCTTTAAACTTATTAACACAAGGCAGGCTTGGCTCATTATCATTTGCTTTGTCTTTGAATTCCTCATTATCTTCCAGATGGTTAGTTTCTGTGGCCAGGTGTCCACAATTTCACAGTATGAATGCGGGAATTGTATTCTTCATTGCATGCATGACCTAAGAGGGTAGTTAATCCCTCTAAACACAAAAAGCACCAAATTAAGAAAACAGTAACAGCCTGTTAAAATTCTGGGATTGCAATTGTAGTTGGAATGAAAACCAGCATAGAAAGTGGCTCCCCAGGCCCGAGTTTGGGAAGCACTGGTATAGAGCAGGGCTGCCCAGCTCTGTTCCTGGAGATCTGTTTTCTGGCAGTCTTTCAACCATTATTTGGCTCACCTGACTCAACGAATGAGCAGCTCAACAAGCTCTAGCTGTTGAGTGTGGTGTGCTATTGTTAGGGTTGTAGTGAAAGCCTACAGGAAAGCAGATCTCCAGAAACAGGTTTGAAAACCACTGATATAGAGGATGCAAGAGGTCATATTCTCTGCATTATAAACGTTTCTACTGTAACTGATGATTTTGGCCCTGTTGCCACAGTGTCTTCAGTGGGGTGAGGGATATTTCTCCCCCCCCTCCCTTTTTCAGTTTACATTTAAAAAATGAATGTTTTGAAATAAAGAAACTACTGGAACATTGGTGCATTTTGGCATGATTCATTTTTTTATGTGGAAAAAAACCCTGGTATTGACAGGGAACACAAATTGATTTAAAGCTGGAAATTAAACCCAAGTGTGTGGACATGCGCACACGCACACACACCAATAAGGACAGGGTTCAAGAACACATGAAATACATACGTGTCATTTATTATTCTCTTTTTAAAAGTCATCTATGTCCTGTTACAGTAAAAGAGAAAGTAGATACAGGTCACAGACTCAACTAAATTGTTCCACAGTGATGAAAAAGTCACTGTTGGCGTTTCTGGAAATAAATTGCAAAAAATAAAAAGGAAACTAAAGAACAGACCTCAAGATAGATTTACACATCTGCTCAACCCTTTACAAGGTTTATGAGGATTTAAAAAACTAAGACAGTGGTATTGTGACAGATAAAATATATTACTTCTTACATAAATATGATAGTCCAACAAAAAAAATTCAGCAAATGTTTGTCTTGAAGTACTGGTCTGCATTTCAAACAGGAAGTGGTAGTATGTGAGTGAAATGTGTTTCTTTAATCCCAAGCATTCAAATGTGCACACACAAACACACAAAATCTCACATGTGCACACTCCTTTCCAACCCAGTCACACACACACAAAAGATAGTATTGACTCAATGTAGCACAAAAAAGGTCCACACCCACGCACACACTCACACACAGACACACACACATGCAGACTCAAGACACACACACGGACACAGACACACATGCACATGCATGCACACACGTACACACGCACGCACGCACGCAGGCACACACACCCAGACACATACACATACACGCAGACACACACACAGAAACACACACACACCAGTCCCAGGCACGGCAGGCAGGTGTGTAGCTCTTGGCTAGCGCGGTTACATTCGGGGGCTGATTCTGACGTAGGAGGTGGGGATATAGCCCTCGTCCCCGCTGGAGTTCTGAACCCGTGTCCACCCGTCGCCCTTGTCCTCCTCCACCACCGCAAACACCTCGCCCTCCCGCATGGGGATCGTACCCTCACTCGAACCTGCAGCCGGACGGGCGAGAGACACACAGGTGAGAGGGGGGGGCAAGTACAGGTGAGAGAAGAGCAGAGATACAGGTGAAAGTGGCAGGTGTGGCCGCAGCAGTCACACTGGCTGCAGATCTCACCTTCAAAGTTGTAGAGCGCTGTACACTGGCCGATGGGGGCGAAGGCTTCCTCGTCTTCAAAGTCATCATCAAATTCGTAGATGGCCTGGGGGGAGTCCGTCTTTTCCTCATGAGAGCGAGTACTGCCCGGACTGCGATTGGAACCACACACTGATTAAAACATGCGCATGCACGCACGCCCAACACACATGCGCAACAAGAGCACGCGCATGCACGCACACTCACGCACAGCTGATCACAGCGATGCTTTGACCCACCTGGATGTGTTGTGGGAGTTGTTGTTGCTGAAGCCATGTCGGATTTCAGCTCGACCTCCCGCCTCTATTAGCCAAGACTGCAGGACAAACACACACACACACACACACAGGGGTCAGTGTGAGACCACGGGATTGGCCACTGAGACAGACAGAGCCCAGAGGACTGGCCAATGAGAGAGACAGAGACCACAGGATTGGTCAATGAGTGACAAGAGACCATAGGATTGGTCAATGAATGAGACGAAGACCAGAGGATTGGTCGACGAGAAACAGTGAGACCACAGACAGGCCAGGCTGACCTCGTATTTGTGCATCTCCCCCTGCAGTCTCTCCACATTGTGGGCCGTCTGGGAGATCTGAGGCTCCAGGCTGCCAGCATCCCCCATCTGAGGATTCTTCTCATACACATCCTTCATCTTCTCCAGCGCCTGACTGAGGAGTGACAGAGAGAGGGAGAGAGGAGAGAGAGTGGGGTAAAGGAAGGAGAGAGAGAGAGAGAGGGAGAGTGTCTTCATCCTCCCTAAAGCCTCACTGACACAGAGACAGAAAGAGGGAAGCTTTGTGCTCTACGCACACAGCCCCCGGTCCACTGCTATAGCAGTGCTGTCAGAAACAGGCACTGTCAGAATCCCATGTCGGAATTACAGCATTCCAGAGGAAATCTTAATCCCTGCAAACAGGTACCATGGAACACCGAATTAAAATGCTGAACAAGTGTTATTTTTTAAAGGGGATATAGCCTGGCCATACACGTTAATAAAAAAGAAAAGACTGGCATATCAAACAAAATATAAAATTTGGACGCAATTCCAAACCAGCCCTATGAAGGATAAAGAATTGAAGAATTCAAGAACTGGGAAAAGCTCTAAAAAACATTTCAACTGAAATTATGGTAATCTTTAATTCCCTTTTGTGATGCTGAAGAAAAGACAGCAATTATGAACTAGTCTAAACCAGTTCAACCCAAACCAGTCAAACCAGAACTTAAACCAAAATGATGGCTTCACAGTATCACTCCAGGGAAAAAATGGCTCAACCTTAAACACCGACACACTCCACCAAAATTTTAGTAGAAATCACACAACAAACAGAATTCTTTTTAGCCCAAAGCAGAACCATTTAATGCAGACCAACTGAAAACAATTCAAAAGAAAACTAAATCTGAACAAACGCAGCCTAGCAACCACACAGTACATAAACAGCAAAAGGACAGCATAAGAAATCCAAGAGTAAAGCATCTATGAAGTCAGACAACTGCAGCTGACTAAGATGGAAGATATCTTTCCTGCTTTCTTGTCCACCAATGTTATGGACAATTATGTGCTCCCACGGGGGGCTGCCGGCCACAGTCAGCATACCAGACCATGGAGCCCATCCACACACTGGAACAGTGCCTTAACAGATACCAGACTTTACAGCTCATCCACACACTGGAACAGTGCCTTAACAGATACCAGACCATACAGCTCATCCACACATTGGAACAGAGCCTTAACAGATACCAGACTTTACAGCTCATCCACACACTGGAACAGTGCCTTAACAGATACCAGACCATACAGCTCATCCACACATTGGAACAGAGCCTTAACAGATACCAGACCATGGAGCCCATCCACACACTGGAACAGAGCCTTAACACATACCAGTTCCATGGGGCCCATCCACACACTGGGACAGAGCCTTAACAGATACCAGACCATGGGGCCAATCTACCCACTGCAAGAGAGCCTTAACAGATACCAAACCGTGGGGCCCATCCACACTCTGGAACAGAGTCTTAGCAGATTCCAGACCATACAGCCCATCCTTGTTGATCAGTTAACCACAGGAAGCCTAGTTTAGTTGTTCTTACACTGTTGTTGTTTTCTTTACAAATACATATTACCCATGGCCACTGGCAATTTGCTTTGGCAATGCAGTGTCCATAGTCACACAACAATGTATAACCGACAGCCATATCACCCTGTACCTCTGTAACTGCTGAAGCTAAGCAGGCAGGGGCAAGGCTAGTACTTGGACAGGAGAAACGAACTGGACCGCTAATCGAGGTGTTGGTGGGCCAGCAGGGGGCGCTTTTCCGTTCAGACCCAACAGAAACCCAATGCCTCAGTACAGTGATGGGGACACTGCTATAGAAGGTGCAGTCCTTCGGAAGAGAAAGAGGGAGGGGCCCAGGCACATGCATCCCACGGGCGGGCTAGCCGATAGTGTCAGGGAGCCGGCGGTGGGCGTCGCCAAGGAGACGGCGATGCTCACCTCTGGTCCACCTCCTTCTGCAGCTCCTTGCTGATTTCATCCATCTTCTGCTGCAGCTTCTTCCTGCGCTGCTCCGGAGGCAGGTGGGCAAAGTCCTCGGAGACTGCGTGCTGGTGGGAGGGGCATATTACACACATACACATATATTACACACACATTACACACACACTATGACACACACACATATATTACACACACACTATAACACACACAAACACATATATTAAGTACATGCATATATTATACACAAACACATACATACACACACCATAACACACAAACATATATTACACACGCACACACACTATAACACACACATACACTCACACACACACAATAACACACACATGCACATACACTCAGTTTTTCTCTGTGTGGTGAGGAAGATAAAGCCCTTCCCAGTATTGACAGTGTGGTGAGCAGATCAACAGCCCTGTGAAACAAACCCAGCACCACCAGTAGAGCTCCACCAGAGACCAACCAACCCCCACGTCAAACCCTCTCCCCCCCCCCCCCCCCGACACAGACCCCCCCCCCCCCCCAACACCCCCACCACCACTCTTCCACATGGATACTCAACTTTACCCACGCTGGGATACTCAAATCAGGCCTCTAATTAAATGCTGTACTGTGTCATGTTGTTGGTTTACCCATTAACTACTATCAGCTGAAGCAGATAACCGCATCGCCCCCGCTTGTTCCTTCCACCTGCATTCTTGTGCACTACACGATCTCCTCTGGATAAGAGTGTCTGCTAAAAGCCCACATATAAACGCAGCTATAATCAGGGGATGATTCAAGCCTGCGACACCAGGTGGGTGGATCCTCTGGCCAATCAGCGGCATTACTAAATCGGTTATCTGTCAGGCACTACTACAGAGCCAGATTTGAGTACGTCTGCTGGGACGCAG
Organism: Anguilla anguilla; assembly: GCF_013347855.1. Lineage (NCBI taxonomy): Eukaryota > Metazoa > Chordata > Actinopteri > Anguilliformes > Anguillidae > Anguilla > Anguilla anguilla. The sequence goes on along the minus strand of NC_049202.1, from coordinate 58,114,459 downwards.
ATCAACGCTCTGGCTCCGCTTTTAACAACAGAAAAAAAAGACAAGTGTGGAACAGTGGAGGAGTCTCGTGTGCGATAATAATTATGCCCACCAGGGGGCAACCTCTGCAATGTTCACCCCAATTCCTGTCTCTCAGAGACCAGAAAATTCCAGAAACCCCAGTGATGGTTTCTGTGGTGTGGTCCCACTCAGGAGTGAAGACTGCAGACCGTTGCCCAGTCACAGCTAACCCCGCCAACAGGTGACCCCCTCCACAAGTGACAGGTGTTACTGTCACCTGACATTTGCACACTCTTTCTTCCCCCTTACCATAGTGACAAAAGAGTGAGGCCTCAACCAACAAACGAAACCAAATTTCATAAAAACCAAAATGGGTGAAACCATTATATGCCATAGACAACCAATCAATTTGAACCAGTGTTATTTGCTGACCAGTGCATCAAGTGGGTTAGTTTGATTGGTGCAAACAACTAATCAACTTTAAGTATACAGAATCTCTGGCCATTATGAGGTTTCTGATGCCCCATTATGACATCACTACCCTTAAACCCATCCGGAACACCATTAGAGACCCTTGACCATGTGAGTCATTACCGAGGACTTCTCTGGAGTAAACATCTGAGGGGGAAAGAGACAGAAAGAGAGAGACTGTATAACTGCTGTTCACTAGAGACCACAAACAGCACGTCCACTATCAACAGCAGTTAACACACACAGAGGAGCTCTCCCCCCCCAGGGCCAGTTTAACCCTCTCCTCCCCCCCAGTTTGCCCAGCGAGGTCTCCATAGCGCCGTCAGAAATCGGGAGGCGATGTCATCCATAGTCAGCCAGCCTGCCAATCTAATGGACATGCCGGATGATGTGCGTCACCTGACCCCTGACCTGCTTAGGGGGGACTCACCGTTCTCCTCAGCGTTCTGAAGGAGGATATTCGAGGTTTAACCGTCCTATTGATCTCCTTCAGGCAGTACGACAGGGGGTCCCGGCTGAATTTGGGGGCGGGGAGTCCATTAGCTGGCGAGGGGTCGAGGTGTGTGGAGAAGGGGGTGAGTGGGGGTGGGGGGAGCTGGAGGGAGGAGGGAGGGAGGGAGGGAGGGAGGGAGGAGCCAGGAGGACGAGGACGACAAAGGAAAGAAAGGAACAACCCATCACCACTACACAGAGAGGAGAGGAGAGACAGTGAGAACACCGCCGCCACATAGCATACACGACCATCACCTCAGCGTGCAAACACACGCATGCACGGATGCACACACACACGCACGCAAGCACACACACTGACGTAAACACGCTCACTCGCGCACACACAGATACACACACACACGCACGCACGCACACACAATGACGTAAACACGCTCACTCGCGCACACACAGATACACACACACACACACGCACACGCACACGCACGCACGCACGCACACTGACGTAAACATGCTCACTCGCTCACTCCCTCACACACACACACTACGCACACACACACACACACACACACACACACACACACAGCAGAGGCCTATGAACAGAGTAGCACACCGGCATTTCACTGGCCGACTGAACGACACAACAGAGCGAGAGACAGAGGGACAGGATCAGCCCCGTCCCACCGGACCACCTCTCCACTGATCTCAGAACAGCTGCATCCCAGGCAGGCCGTAAGAGCGTCTGCATGCCTGTCTTAGACACAGCTTTCCTCACACGACACAGTGAGGAAACACACAGGTCCCCACAAAGCCACTTATTTCCAACTGATGCAGTGTGTGTGTGTGTGTGAGTGTGTATGTATGAGAGTGTGTGTGTGTGTGTGTGTGTGTGTGTGTGTGTGAGTGTGTATGTATGAGAGTGTGTGTGTGTGTGTGTGTGTGCCGGTATCAAACTAAAAACCACACTAAAACCGCTCGGCCTCTACGGAAGTTCCTGGGCCGGCGTTGGGCTACGTCAGCGCGTCCTCCTAACGCTGAGACTGCTCGGCCAGGTGCACAACCGCACCTACGCGAGTCGCCCCACACACACAGGCCGCA